>NC_141031.1:13625000-13787500 GCF_052040795.2 Danio rerio
GTGGCGCAGTTGGTAGTGCAGTTGCCTCACAGCAAATCAGTCTTGGCTAGGTCAGTTGGCGTTTCTGTGTGGAGTTTGCATGTTTTCCCCGCGTTCGCGTGAGTTTCCTCCGGGTAATCCGGTATCCCCTCCGAGTCCAATAACATGTGGTACAGGTGAATTGGGTAAGCTAAATTTGTCTGTGTGTGAATGACAGCATATGGGTGTTTCCCAGTCATGGGTTGCATCTGGAAGGGCATCTGCTGCGTAAAACATATGCTGGATAAGTTGGTTGTGCATTTCGCTGTGGCGACCCTTAATAAAGGGACTAGGCCGAAAAGAAAATGAATGAATGAATGAATGGTGGAAGAGTGTTGTTTTAATGGAATTTGATACCACTGGATAGAAAGAAAAAACTTTTCGTCTGTGATCCTTTAAGAGTAATCAAACATTGCAGAAATGTCCATAATGTGTGATTCGTGGGTGTTTTTTATGCTTTTAAATAACATGATGCTGCAATTTCAGCTCTGACAACTTTTTTTATTTATGATTACTTCCTAATTAGTTAAAATGATAAAAAAAATCATCTATAATACCATCTATAATAATAATACAAAAAGTGCCAAATCAGTATCAAAGTTGAAACCAACATAAACATCAAAAACAGCAAAATGTAAAACAGGTAATCATCTCTAAAACAACTAATGGATAAACATTAAATTAAAACATAAATTAAGTATTATCATTAACACAATTGTCATTGATCACATTGTACAAACATCTGTCTGTAATGGTTTAAAGAATGAATACACCCAACAAAGACATAATAAGGCTTTCAACTTGGGTGTGAAAGGTTATTGCCACTATATAAATCTTTCCAGTCTAAATTGATTTTATGTTAAAACAGTCGCTCTGTTCTCGCTAAGATGGAAATGAGTTTTTACGCTCTTGAAACACCATCTCGCCTCTTTGCTTTTCATCTTTTCTCTTGCCTTGTGGGGATTAACACCAAACAAATTGATTTTTAAACACAGCTTTCCTTGTAGTTTAACCACACACAAAGACCGTGGTGGAGATATCAGTAAATCTATATGATAACCCAGCTGACAATCAAACGCTACATGGACTTTTGTTTTAAATAATGAATGAGCTTCTTTATGGAAACTGGCTGCCCTTAGGATACATTCAATATACAATCAGATAATTACATTTGGATGCTTTGATTTTAATAAGTAGTTCATACAATGCATTTGACACAATGATGAATTTCATTAGCATTGCATTATTCAGGAGCTACCTGCATTGTTTGATCGGTTCTTATTTTTACTGTTATTTCAACTGTTGAATAAAACATTGCACGGAATGATATTTTTTAGGTTCAGTAGACATATTAGATTTGATTTACACACTGATAAATGTTTAATACCTTCAAGTCAGTTTCAGCAGATTGTATTATTTGCATCAGCATCACAAATGCCTTTCTTTTCTTCTTTTTCCATGTAATGAGATGGTATGAATGGCCACCTGCTGCAATTTTGATGAGGTTGTTGGTTAAGGTTCCAGTGGGACTTTTATGAAAACACATCTGTGATAATTGCCGGAATACATGACTTAAGACCTTTAGCTTAAAGCATTAGCCGCAAAGCAAAATTTCAAATGGGGTTGCTCTTTCTGAAGCTGTTGCAGATGGTCAGACGGTTTGGATGTTTTCTAGACCTTGACAAACGTCATTACCGTCATGGTCTGTTCTGACTGTGCAGACAAACAAAATTATGGGCTTTAGAATTCTCATTCAGATGGTCACTTTTGATAATGGCAATTTGTATTTGTTTTAGTTCTCTAGAGAGGCTGGGCTTTTTCGTGTTGCTGCTACTAAAACAGATTTCCACAGCTAGGTCTTTACAAACTGCAGAGTCAAGGCAAACAGTTCTGGATCAAACACAACAGATGAGAACCAACAGGTAAATAGACTAAATACTGAAGGTTACATTTTGTCAAATCCTGCTTTAGGTGTAATAAACATTAAAGTAATAAATTTACGACAGAACAAATGAGCCAAGCAAAATTTGATCGGATTGCCACAGAACTTCCTGTTACACTGTCTGTTCTAAAGAATGTACCTTTAGATGACCTATGTGGTATTTCTGTTTGGTAAAACAGGGGTGAGAAATATAGGTCAATTTGAGGAGGATTGACCCCACTAATTAACGCTTGATCGCCCTGAAGGTCAAAACAAGATTTATGGAGGGGGAGAGGGTCAGTTGTTTAATACCTAGTAATATATCACTCTGATCTGTATTTTAAATAATAACGTTGTTTAGAAAAATTGATTATATAAATATACATTTGACCACCCCTATAACGGTTCAAACCATTGTTAATTCATTATTGTGCCAATCAGTCTGTTCGAGAAAAAAGTCTGAAAGCGGCAGATCTAGAGCACCAATAGACATTGTGTTCACAAGACTTTGTTTTCTCATAAAATATGTGTTTGTGTCTTTATTTAGCCTGAAAATCAAATCAAATTAGACGCATAGTTTGTAGTTTAGCCTACAGTAACATCTGAAAAGGCTGATTAGAGAATACCGTAGGTCAGAATACACTAAATATCTCTCAAAATGTTGAAAAGATAACTACGTTTTATTAATAAACTTGATGTAATTGAAAATAAATACTTAAATGAGTGAAGCATTTTTTACACAAACTAACCCAAAAAGTTGACCCCCCTGATCATCAATGTATAATTCACACTCTGGGTAAAACCAACACAAATTTTAGGAGTTCCCCTGTGAAGTCTTGCATCTTGTTACAAACAGCAGGTGTTGAGGATGGCACATAAAATACTAGGAGACAGCACACACCCCTTAAACAAACATTTTAAAGTGGATGCCCCTTGGGTGCTGTCAACAAAAAGAATTTCCACAAATCGTCTTAAATTTACTTTTGTACCTGAAGAAATTTGGTTACGTAATAAATGTAGTTAATTGATAGTCTTTTATTTGTGTACATTATGTTAAGTGTTGGTGTTTATTGTGTTAAGCATGTCATTCTTGTTATATGTGAAGCTCCACCAAGTCAGAATGAATTGTTCCAAGAGGATTAATCAAGTTTTAAACTAAACTAAACTAAACTAAACTAAACATTACAAGAAGATACTGAAAAAAAATGCTGTGGTAAATACTACAGAAATGTGAAAGCAGTATCACATCATCACAAGAATATGAAAAGAATATTATGTACATTACAACAAAATTAATAAAGGAAACAAAAACATGAAAGCAGTTCCACACATTACCACAAGTATAATTATTACATAACATACAACAAAGTCATGCACAATTAACAGCACATTTATCACAATAGGTTTATTGGATATTGAGTGTTTCATCATATGGAATAGGCTACTACTAAACCTTTTTGTAAGGTAACATTTCTTTAAAAATTAACTGTTTACATTAATTACTAGCATCACCAAACCAAATTCCAAATAAGGAAAGGTTTGATTTTTTATAGAATTTTTCTTTTACTTTTTATTATTTTTCTATTGTCAACAAAACACACAGAATGTCCAAAAGAGGTCCAAAGTCCAAAAAAGGGCGGAGTCACTTCCAACCCAGGCTTATTCTGATTACGTACCGCCATATACATTTCTGGAGAGAGCAAAATACATCCCAGGAGTTACGTTTTTTTTTCCCACCAGAGGCCACTGTGTACACTTTTTTGAGATCTCAAATTTCTCTAGCGAGTGCCATTCGGGCCTGTTCTCACATAAATCCACCAGAGGCCGCTGTCTACTGACTGTCTACTGATTGAATGACTGACTGTCTGACCAATTGACTGACCCACCCCAGGAAACAAGAATGATTTCCAGCAAAGAGCTTGATGAGACAAATCTCTGCAAAGATCTGTTTTGACTATTCTGAACACCCGGCTAGTGACCTGCAACTTCATTATGACAGAGACTCATCATTCTTAAGGCCAACAACCTTTGACTTCAGCTCTGCCTGGCTTCCATTTGGCCAGAAGAGAATTGGTTCCTGAATTGAGCTTGGTATCTCCCAAGGTTTGTACATATCCATGAGTTTTGTTGGTTGCCACTGTGGCCTACAATAGCTCTGGCTGGCTTGGAGTTGGGGTTGGCGGAAATGCTCTTTGTAGATCATCTTTTAACAGCTACATTAATATTAACTGATTATTATGAACTGAATCAGTTATGAACCAACTAGAACTACACTTCTACTATCACACTACCACTGCACTGCTAACTGCCTGATGTGCTGAATATGTCCCAGACATAAATATTGTTATGGCTTTTAATCATTTCCTTGTTGATTCATGTAAAGTGGCTTTGACACAATCATTGCATAAAGTGTTATGAAAATAAGTGACCTGACTTAACTTGGTGCAGTTTGAACTTGAAAAGTGGCATTTGTTGCACTAATGGGCAGTGAAAAGCCAATAGTCCACTTCCAAAAGGGACTGCAGCTCTGCCTGTTTGTTTGGTCAGAGGACAACATGTTTGTTTCCATTTCTGTAAGTTGGTGAACTTTTGGTTCCTACAGCTATACCTATGTGGTGAATCCCAGGTTTCAGGAATGAAATTGGTACTGAACTGAACCAAAATGTCATTAAACAAACAACAAGAAACAGAATTCTGTAGAAGTGAATGTGCCTAATGAACTAAACTTAATTCAAACTGATGAAACATCATTCTTGATTTTCAGTTAGTTTAGGGTTTTCTTTGCAAAGCTGCTTTGAAGCAACTGTATAAAACGCTATCCAAAAAAGAATAACAGCTAATGCTGAGTTCACAGTGATGCTTGATTTTCACAGCTGTTTTCACACTGCATGACCTCTGGGGTAGGATTCGGTTGCTGCTGTGTTTGTGTGCTCCTGCCAAAGTTTTTCCAAACTTTCCTCCGTTTTTGTTTTCCTCCCTTTCTCGGGACCAAATCCATGTTTCTGATATTGTGGTCTATAATTCCTCCTTGAACTCCCCGCTGTCTTGCATATTGCTTTCTCATTAACTGTAGGTCAGCACAGATGTGTTTTTTAGTCAGAAAACTTTTCACAAAGTGGGATTTTGGCAACAGGTTCAGATATTTAGCATATTTCATAGGCATCAGCAAGTCTGATATGGTCAATTTACCCTAAATTTGGCCAAACTTCTTGTGCAGAGCTGCAGTCTAGGTGCCAGAGGCTGGAGAACGCTCCATCGTGGAGAAGCTGCAGGTGTGAGTAGGTCACCAGCGGGTGATTAGGCTGGCTCACAGGATCAATGAGAAGATTCGTATGTCACTGGGGTCTTTCGGGAATTAGTCTTATGCTCTCCTCTCCTCCATGACCACCAGCGCATCTGCTCAGGATATGGCCTGGTCGAGGATTCTGACATTATACAATGTATAATGTACTTAAAAAAACGGTAACACTTTATTTTGATGGTCCATTTGAGTATTAGTAGACTGTCTGCTTAATATCTATGGATACTGCTTCTTGAACTGACATTTAACCTACTATAAGAAAGTTTGCAAGTACATGTCAATTTACACTAGCCCTAACCCCAACCAAACAGTCTACTTATAATCTACTAAGAATCGGTAGGCCTTTAGATGCAATGTAACTTAAATTTAATAAACAGACCATCAAAATAAAGTGACCAAAATGACTGATATCTGTGTATATAATACATTTTAATGGAGTAATCTAAACAAACAAAATAATATTAAGAACAATTTGTGTATTGTGGATTGCTTAAGACTTTTTGCTAAACTAAATGATTAATCTATGAATGGTTGTGGGTTTTATGTAGGCCTACACTGTCAAAAAATAACTGAATATTGTTCTATATTTTGTGATTAATTTTATTTCCCCACATTTATTCATGCTTTGAAATTGCATTAAGAGACCTTAAGCTTTCCTCCAGCAAGCTTTAATGCTGTAAAGTTTGAAAAAGTGACTTTCATTGAAATTTGAAGTGATACATTTTCTGGGTTTGTGTTGTAAATTACAGTATAAATAATACTGATAATAAACCAGTACTTTTTCAGTTATTTTACTGACTTATTCATATCTCTTATACATAGTGTTTCAAATTGTTAAACTGCACAACCACAACTGCCATTTTTCTTACCACAAATTTTATGTTTCACCTGAAGTAAAAAAAACTAAGCTCAGCCCCGTTCAAGAGAGAATAGCATATACTGAAACATGAACATCACAACCAAAAGCTTTCAAAGTCAGGGAAAGGTCTTTATTAAAGTTTAGTTATAATCTTGCCAGTAAAAAAGAGTGGTTAATAAATAAAAGTTCTTACAAACAAAGTCATAAAAATGAATGGTCAGAATAATCTTTGGCTTTACTTGTTTTCCATGTCCAGATATATAGATTGTTATACTAGGAATTGGTACTTTAAAATGTATACTTTTATTGTGCTTTGAATCTTTTAAGTATATGAGTAAACAAATATGAATTAATAAAAGTTGAATTAAACATTTTAAAATGACTCAATTTATTTGAATATCGATGATGTTAAAAAGCATTTAATTATTCAATTCAGTTGGCATCATCTTTCTGCAATCTCAAGAGGGATCAGGATGGGTCTTGGGGTAGAAATAGGGCAAAAGAAAGAGACATAGCACAGCACATAATATTTTAAACAAGAGATATGTATGGTAGCAACACAGTGCCGCAGGTACTGTCGCCTGTCATAGGTAGTGCTGTCACCTTACAGCAAGAAGGTCGCTGGTTCGAGCCTCGGCTGGGTAAGTTGGCATTTCTGTGTGGAGTTTGCATGTTCTCCCTGCGTTCGCGTGGGTTTCCTCCAGGTGCTCCGGTTTCCCCCACAGTCCAAAGACATGCGGTACAAGTGAATTGGGTAGGCTAAATTGTCCGTAGTGTATGAGTGTGTGTGTGTGGATGTTTCCCAAAGATGGGTTGCAGCTGGCAGGGCATCAGCTGCGTAAAAACGTGCTGAATAAGTTGGCGGTTCATTCTGCTGCGGCAACCCCGGATTAATAAAGGAACTAAAACGAAAGGAAAATGAATGAATGAATATGTATGGTAATGTGAAAGAATGCGTTTGATGAGATGCATTTAACTGGAACACAGTTATGAGATACATTGTGTATACTTTATGCAAGAGTGCCCCTAAAATTTTATTTTAGATTTTAGAGATTACACTAGGGACAAAAGGCTGTTTTATTAGGGAAGTCACAGGCAGTTTTGTGTCAGGTGTATACCAAACACACTACGTTTATTCTGCTTCCCGTACCATTTTTGAAGATGCTGTGAATAGGTCCACCATCTGGCCTGCATATGTAATGAATTATTTTATGTACATATTATTATTCCTGTTTTAAGTATGCTGGAGACAGCTGGGATCTGTCAAACTCACCTGGACTCATTACCATCAACCCTGGAATATGGTCATGAATCCCCAACTGAATTAACTATAGACCTATTATCTATTTCAACACTATGCTGTGTACTGTATGAAGAAATACCGAAATATCAGCAGCCAAAGGCAAGGAAAGCAGGTCTCCGTCAAAGTCAATTAATAATAAATTATAGATAATTGCAGTATATAAATAAAAATATTTGCAACCCTGGGGATATTAGTGATGGATGAGCTTTCAGTTGCTGGTTTTGCTCTATACGCATTTATTCATATCTCTTCATTACACCCATAGCTTCATTGCATTTTAGCTCTTTTAAACAAAAAGCTTTGGGTTTTCCTGATGACCTCTGGCGAATCTGCAGGGTCAGTGACTCCAATATCCCGCCAGACGATAGTCAGCAAATACCAGAGCTCTCATGTAACTGATTCCAATAGAGCTGCAATGACCCAGCAAGGGCGTAAGTGACAAAGAGGAAGAGCGATTGAGAGAGAGAGAGAAAGCAAGAACGTGTGACATATGTAGAAGAATAGAGTAGAAGATTTGTAAGATGTTTGGTTTGGGAAGGACATTGTTTGAGTAGGTGTGTTTCTACAGGTGCTAATAAAAGCAGGAAGTCTTCTGGTTTTGACAGTGGTGACAGGAGTCTCCTTTCCTTGCCCTAATAAGAAACCGAAATAGATGTGGATAAGACCTAGCTACCCACGGATCGAAAATATGGTATTTTTAACAAAAGCAATTTCTGCCCCAGAGCAGACATGCACAGAGATTCTGCTTTTGAAAGTTCATTGTTAAAAGTTTGTATGATTTTCCTTTGATTTGGTTTCTGTCGGATGTAGTTAAATAACAAAATTGAATGTTTTTGGTCTTATTTGTCATTAGTTTTTACATTGTGCTATATTAAAACTTCAAGATTTTCTTTTGGAAGAGTCTTTTCATTTCTTCTGTGAACTGAATTCAAGGGTAGTAGCTGGAATATTATTACTGACAGTTGGTGATTGTGATTTTATTAGTCTTTCATTTTGCACTTGCTCCTTCTGTGTAATCTGTTCTCATCTTCAAGGTTCATCCAAAAAAAAAAAACATCTAATTTCCAGCATGAAAGAAACTCTTCATGTCTGCTCTGACATTAAAACAGATTACTAAATCTCTGGCTGTGCTTTGAATGTACAGGGCTTGGACAATGAAACTGAAACCCCTGATTTCAGACCACAATAACTCATTAGAATGGTGTGATGTCTCCTTTTGCAGCCAATACAGCATCAGTAAGTCTCGGGAATGACAAATGCAAGTCCTGCAAAGTGGTCAGAGGGAGTATGAGCCATACTTCTTACAGAATATTGGCTATAATATTGGTCAATGCATGATGCTGGTGGAAGAAAACGTTTCCTAACTTCCCCCTCCAAAACACCCCAAAGTAGCTCAATAATATTTAGGTCTGGTGATTGTGCCGGCCATGAGAGATGTTTAACTTTAATTTCATGTTAATCAAACCACTCTGTCACCACTCTTGCCGTGTGTATTGCTGCATTATCATCCTGATACACGGCACCGCCTTCAGGAAACAATATTTGAACCATTGGTGCACATGGTCCTCCAGAATGGTTTGATAGTCCTTGGCAGTGATGCACCCATCTAGCAAAAGTATCAGGCCTGTATGGAATGTCATGATATGAGAGGGGTCTAAATGCAGACCTGGTGCAGTGCAATCTGAGCTGCATCCAATGCTTTTTAATGGGCTCTCTTAACCCCACCCCAAAGTTTACCCCTCACAGTGATGTCACTCTTTCCATTTTAGTGCATTGTGTCTGACATTGCATCGCTGAGTTATGCAATCTCAGCTTGCATCATAAAGGCTGCAGGTACTGTCGCATGATATTGCAGCCCAAACATCTGCTTCCCTCAGGGCATGCAACAGTCTTGGTGGTGTGCTTCTTTGGGGCTTCTTCACATCATAACTTTCTTGAAAGTGAAGGTGAACTCATTGCAGAATAATTTTTGCTCGCACCATTGAAATTGACATTATAGGCATTGCCACAAGTGACCTAAGGTTTAGCTGTAGGTGTCACCATACCTTGTGTTCCCACTCTCTCCTCCAGTTCTATGTTACAGATGACCTTTAGTTACCTGCTTTTTTACGAAGTCACAGGTCATCTGAGTTATTCGCTCCACCTGTTTCTCATCCCTTTTTTCCTATTTATAGCACGTCATTTCCCTTAATGTTTGTCAGTCTGTTGTCGTTGGTGTGTGTGTATATCGGTCTGTTACTCACCCCATATTTGTGTCCAGGGCTGCCAGTGAATGAGTATCCCGTTGTTTTTGGACTATTTCCACGGCACTTCCCCGGCACTCACACGACTGGGTTTTCTTTGTTTGCAAAGACTTTCTCCTCAATAAATACTTTGTGTTCTGCATTTGAGTTCACTCCTTCTTCTACCCGTGACAGTAGGAGCCCAGATATGCATATTGACCCCGTGGAGCTCCCGACAAACAGTTTTGGTGGAAACAGAAGTGTCAAGGTTATTAATTCATATTTAATTCTACAGTGAGTTTGGCAGCTGTGGTTTTATTTTTATTTTTTGGATACAACCTGGGTTAGCACCTAAACATCTCTTTCAGACAGCTTCCTTTTGCATCCACAGTTACTCCTGTTGGATGTAATTTGTCCTTATTGGTGGTATACCCTGATACATTACCCCAATACCATGGTTCTTGATAAATCATAAAGACTTACTGTCTTGGTCACAGATGTGCCAGCCAAATGCCACAATTTGTTCTTGAGTGGACCAGCCAGACCCCAGACCTCAATCCTATTAAACATCTCTGGAGAGATCTGAAAATGGCTGTACACCTGTCGCTTCCCATCCAACCTGATAGAGCTTGAGAGGTACTGCAAAGAAGAATAGGCAAAATTTCCCAAAGACAGGTGTGCCAACTTGTGGCATCATATTCAAAAAGACTTGAGGTGCATCAACAAAGTATTGAGAAAGGCTGTTAATACTTATGTACATATGATTTTTCAGGTTTTTATTTGTAATAGATTTGCAACAATTAAAAAAAAAATTCACATTGTCATTATGGGGTATTGTGTTTAGAATGTTGAAAAAATAAATTAATTTAATCCATTTTGGAATAAGGCTGTAACATAAAAAGTGGAAAAAGTGAAGCGCTATGAATACTTTACGGATGCACTGTAAATATGATTTAAATCAAAGAGATCATTTTAATAATCAATTTATTTATTGTGAAATTTAAAATATGCAATGTCATTTAAGGCAAAGGATTTCAAAAATAAATATTTTTATTTTAGAACAACAAGTGTTTATCTTGAAATATTACTCTCTCTTTCATTTAGTTAAAAAAAATCCAAAAAGATTTTACAGCAAAAGCCGGATGTGTTTAGCATTATAATACATAGTATTCAAAAGTATCAGACGACAAAAGGCATAGATTACCTTATGTTTAAAAGTGTTTTAAATGTTAATAATTCAAAATGCTCTTATACAAATATGTTGCAGTAGATCTTTTTTATGTTAAATGAAAGATAAAGACAAGCTATCTGAACTGAAATATATTTTATGTAATATTCTGTGCAGTGTGGACTGCTGGATATAGTATATTTTGATAAATGTATACTCTAGTATAGATATAGTTCAGCCTACTGCGGCAAAAATAGTTAGGATGCTTTTGCAAAACCTGTTAGAAATGTAGAGATCATGTGATCAAGAAGGTTGGATTTTCTGCTTTCTTGACAAATACATAGACAGACTTTGCCCTCTAGTGGCTCTTGACACGCTTACATTACTGAAGGAAAACGTCTGCTTGCAATTAAAAAAAAAATTATTTGAACAATGACAACACATTCAATACAAAATTATAACATACAAAAAAATTCAAATGCTAGGGGAGGAGACACATACATTCACAGAAATACATTAAAGAATTTGGATTACTTGAGTGGCTTTGTGTTTCTTTTAGGGCAATATATATTCAACATAATACCTAATTTCCTTTTTAATGCTATAACACGTGTTTTTGTCCTGTAAATGTACATTAATTGATATGAAATTTAGCAATTAATATAAAAAATAAGAAAAACGTTTTGTTTATCTTTGGAACTTTCAATACATTTTAAAAGTATCTCTTTCCAATATAAAATAACTTTTTCCATCAATATTATTATTCAAAAATTAATTTTATTACAAAGATACATAAGTGCCAAAGTAAACGAATAACAGTCTCTGGCTTTAGCTTGCAAATGGGCCTACATCTGATATCTTATTTTATTTTTTAATAAACAAGCGTGAGCAGCACATAATCTATAAAGAAGTTTCAAAGATATCTCTTTCACTTTGTTCGTTGAGCAATCGGGCAGAAGTCAGGCTTTTTTTTCCAATCAATTTCACTTACAAATTGATTTCATTATGCAATTGCATTTTGTTTCAAAGCAACACCCTTCTGTAAAAGAGCTATTATTGACTTGTTGATATAATTCTTTGCAATGAAAAGGAAATACATATTTTATAATAAGGAAAATAATCTGCCAATTTGAGGAATTTCTGATAATTAAATCTTTATTGTATTTTTCCGAAGGGAGATGTCTATTTAATATGTGATAATAGAGCAAGGTTTTGTACTTTAATTGGTCTTGAGCCTGGTTTGTGTCAAGCAGACCTTGCGATCATCTTTTAGTCTTTTTGAACACACAGATGTTTTCAACATGTAGGCCCTACATTTTACTACCACCAATATAAAGGAGTATGATTTTCACATTTGCTTTATTGTAAAACAACAATGCTTTTTTTTTTCTTCATGATAAATTTATTGTCTTTTTGACAAAAGCCTGACCATATGGTAAAATGAAATAGAATTTATACACCCAAGTGCTGTTATACTCCTGCTTTCAGACATTCATTCATTAATTTTCTTGTCAGCTTAGTCCTTTTATTAATCCCGGGTCACCACAGCAGAAAGAACCACCAACTTATCCAGCAAGTTTTTACGCAGCGGATGCCCTTCCAGCTGCAATCCATCTCTGGGAAACATCCACACACACACACTACGGACAATTTAGCCTACCCAATTCACCTCTAAAGCATTTCTTTGGACTGTAGGGGGAAACCAGAGCACCCAGAGGAACCCACACGAAGGCAGGGAGAACATGCAAACTCACAGAAACGCCAACTGAGCCGAGGTTCGAACCAGCGACCCAGCGACCTTCTTGCTGTAAGGCAACAGCACTACCTACTGCGCCACTGCCTCGCCATGCTTTCAAACAGCATTATGCTAAACATCATAAGGTCTGTATTCTATCCTATAATAATAATAATAATAATAATAATAATAATAATAATTATTATTATTATTATTATTATTATTATTATTATTTCGGCATGAATACCAGTGGATGTTATGCAGGTTCTTTTTACAGCACCAGGAAACCGTGGATACCCAAAGTCACTAAAAGAGTGTGTATTACAAAGCATATTTCATGATTAACTTCCATTTCTAATGCTCATGTTAGACACATCACACTTTTTTTACATGTTTGAAAGTGACCATAAGCCAATTGCAGTGCCAAATATAATCTTTCTAATTGAACTTATATGGTAATTATTCTGTTAAATTATTCTTTCTTTCTTTCTTTCTTTCTTTCTTTCTTTCTTTCTTTCTTTTTTTCCATTTCTATACATTCCAGGGAAATACTTTGTCTTTAGTTACATTACTGCCAATCAAGCTGTCAACCAAGAGGATCTCCCATTTTTTATTTAAAAAATTCCATTAATGAATCAAGACGTAAATTAAAATTAATCATTTACTTAAGACTTACTCCAATTAAGCAGATCATTTGAATTGTTGGTTGACAATTTGACGATTTATCCAGGTTCTGTTGTTAATTCCATATGCTGCTGTTCGCGCATCTTAAAATTAATCAATATTTAAAAATACAATATTTAATGTGTCTGACACAAAAAAGACACGTCAATTATTTTATTATTAAATGATAATTTTAATAACGAGCAGCAGTTGTCATTTGGGAAAATTAACCATTTGAGCATTTGTCATTTAATTGTACATTTCTATTCTGTTATCTCAGCAGTAGTACAATAGTTCTTTTCTTCCTTTTTCTTTTTTCCGCTGCATTTTAAATCTTCTTTAGCTTGTTTCTTTCTTATTAACCTGGAATTATAAAATTAATTATAACGTTTTTCCAGAACTGGGTTGTGGCTGGAAGGGCATCCTCTACATAAAACATATGCCTGAGTAAGTTGGCTGTTCATTCCGCTGTGGTGACCCTTGATAAATCAGGAACTAAGCCAAAAGAAAATGAATAATTAAATGAAGCTAAAAGTTTAAAATGTTTACTTCACCCAAAATGAAAATAGCCTTACTCGTCGTTAGGACGTGTACGACTGGTTGGCTTTCAATAAAATTGGAGTCAAATTTAAGCTCTACAATGTCAACAGGTGGGTCTTTCTCTTCAACACCCCAAAGCAATTATGATAAAGTTCATCCATCCACAGTAAAAAAAGTTCCTCATATAGCTGCATGGGATAAATAAAGTTCCCTTGTAGCAGACCGATGTGTTTCTATAAGCAAAATATCCACATTTAAGACTTTATAAACGGTTTTGTAGAACTTCTGCTAGCTGTTGTACTATACGCACATTCACTAAAGACTGAACATAACTACTACTGAGGTTAACATAACTACTGTACACATATTTATCTTACATCATCCACCAGACGTCTTTCAGTAATGTGTGTTTGACAGTTTCACGAATCAGTTGAATCATTGTTTAACGAAAGAAGCAGACAGCAAATCAGTGGATGTTTAAAAATACTTCATTCAATAAAATCAACAAAACAAACAAGCGTTTCTGTTTTCTCATTCTTTACTTTCTTTATTGTCCACAAGTGGAAACTTATCTTTGGCTTCATCACACAACTATTTCTATATTTACATAATACTTTCAGCGTATTATAACAGTTTGTCACCCAGTAATAAGCATAGTAATTTGGCAAAATTAATGTTAAAGTCAGCAGCTTTTTTCTGACAGGTCCATTTGCGATAACACCCTCTCAATGGATATATAAGATGAAATGGCCAAGCATCCAGCCCGAAATATACAACTTTCATGAAACTCCAAGTGATTTTACAAGAGAGAAGTTAAAGGCCTACAAGTCTTTGGATGCTAACAATTTTGTTTGTCTGCGTGGTCATGTGCAAGAAATAATGTTCCATGATTACCAGATTTAAACTTTGTAGTGCTAAAAACGGAGGTTCTGCCTAGCCAAAGTCAAGGAAAGAAGACAGAACAAGGTCTTTGTTTCTGCTGAAATCATTGCTGCAATATGTACGATTCAGCATAGCATGAACTTTCCTGATACGAAATGAGAGTTGAGCATTTTAATTAGGTCCTCACTCCATTCAGCTCTTCTGATGGCTGTTAGCCAAAGACGTCTGCGGTTAAAAGCAGTGTGGTGTACGGTAAATGTAAGTTTTTAAATTTAAAAGTCAAATTTATGCTTTTTTAGAATTAAATGCATTAAAAGCATTGGATGCAGCTCAGATGGCACTGTACTAGATCTGCATCCAGACCCCTCTCCTTTTTTTAACAACCATTGTGCGCGGTTGAACGTGTGTGGCATCATGTGTGACGTAGGTTGGTAATTACCCCATACATAGTTAGAACCCAGTATTTAAAATTGTGATGGCAGTCGGCACAAAGGACATTTTAAACACATTTTTCTTAACTTGAGGTTGCCTAAAAGGTCTTTTTATGGCAAGTTCTGACATTTTATATTTAAAGGACGGGAACAATCTTCAATAATGACATGTGCTTTCTGTTTAATTCTCATTGAATGAATTCATCTGGTTCATTCAATCATTTGGTTGTCTTTGTGCTTTACCTATAATTGCACTGGCAATTTCTTACTATTCTATACACAGTTTTTGCTATTCCTTAATTTGCGATTGTCCATACTATGCAATCATGTTAAAACTCACAACAGTTTCAACAAAGTTTTTGAATACCATCTCCAGAATATCTTTACTAACACCAAAATGTTGTAACCTCCTAATAAGATATAATTTCTGCACTGTATTTTGAAAAATGCACTCTGCATTTGCAGCATGTCAGTCCACTATCAATACATGTTCCTAAATATTTAAAAACATCTAACAGTCTCTATTTCATGTCCCTCAAGACCAGAGGTTTCAAACCTTGACAAAGAACTAGTTTATTTCTACTAATTATCATCTCCTTCCGACCCCATACATCCCCCCTCCAGAAATACCACAGAGCATTGAGTAGAGAAGCAGAAAAACCCAATGAATTATGATGGAAACAGGGCTCAACGGTTGCTGGTCGGCAGTACTAGAGCTTGGAAAAACCAAACACCACAAAAATACTCCATTTTCCCTTTTTTAAAATCGGAACAAAAAGTAATGCAGCACATTTCAGTGTGTACTTTTGCACAGAGATTTTTTCTGACCTGCCCTGACAAAGATGTCCTCGCTACATTACACACTAAAGAGACACGCTCTTCATTCTCACTTACACAACCCGAAGATGTTCAGGTCATAATTCATTTTAGCATTACAAATCTCTGCTAGGGCGCAAGTATATGTTCTCTTTTCAGCCATTATCATAGTGCAAATCTGTGCTAGACATCTTTATTCCAGGGCCAGGGTTTCTTTATTGTCTGATATTCCCAGCCTCTTTTAAATTGACTTATTTATTCTATTTTTAGTCCTCACTGATTTTTTTTTCCTGCAGTCAAGCCAATAATTTACTTTCTTCACTTTCACAAGATTACAGGCCTCCGTATATCATTATATTCTGTTTTGGATTATTTTTCGTACACATTTAGAAGCCTTTTCCATTAAACAATCTGCCACAAGTGAAATGTATTACCCATCCTAACATTTTATATGAGTTTGTCCTTCTTTAAACCCTGGCCTGCTATCTTTATGAAGCCATTAAAACAATTTGCACCACAGGTTCCTCCAGCCTAATCACACAAATTTGGTGCAATTATGTTTTCGATTTTAGACTTTGATTCAGGTTGTTTTCTTTAAAAGCTGAGGTGACACAGACTTGAAGCGTGGGGTTAAACAACTTTGCTTTTTTCATGTGGACAAAATGGTACACGCTGTGTCCGTGGATACACTTGTTGTTCTAGAGGTCACCAAATGACTTTTCAAACATTTGTTCATGTTCTGTTTTTCTTATCTTGAATAAATGAATAGAAAAGGGCTTAAACAACATTTACATTCTCATGATATTGGTAGTAATAAAATAAAAAAGCATTACCTATGGTGGTTGTCTACCTTTCAGACCACTGATTTAAAACCACCAAATGTATAGCTGCAGTATTATGGAACAAAATGAGAAAGAGAAAGAATGAGAAGGGATGATGGCTCAGTGGTTAACACTGTTGCCTCACAGCAAGAAGGTCTCTGGTTTGAGTCCTTGCTGGGCCAGTTGGCATTTCTGTGTGGAGTTTGAATTTTCTCCCCGTGTTCCTGTGGGTTTTCTGTAGGTGCTTCAAATTCCCCCACAGTCCAAAGATATGTGCTATACAGTAGGTGAATTGTGAAACAACATTGGCCGTAGTTTATGTGTGTGAATACAAGAGTGTTTGGGTGTTTCCCAGTACTGGGTTGTGGCTGGAAGGGCACCCCCTGCGTAAAACATATGCTGGAATAGTTCAAATCAAATCAAATCACTTTTATTGTCACATCATCAGCAGCACGTTTTCTGTGATGAGTGAAAAGCTAGGTGTGTACATCCAGCAAGAAAAACGACAAAAATACAAGTAAAACACACAAAACACAACAAAGATTGCTGGGAGCTCGCATCGCGGCGGCCATGCTCAGCGCCATCTTGATGACGTGTTGGTTCATTCCTCTTTGGTGACCTCTGATAAATCTGAGACTAAGGCAAAGGAAAATGAATGAATGAGTAAGAGTACAGAACATTATAAATCCATTTTTTTATTTTGTCTTATTCTGAATTACTACCTTCAAAAATGTAATATTCTTAATTTCTTTAATCTGTCTGATCAATTCCTGCTGCACATTAGCCCAGTACCCAGTAACGCTTCAAACCCCTAAACGATAAGGCTTGTTCTCATTACTATATCAGACACATCAGCCAAAAACATCAGTCAGCGTTCACACTATTCAGTCATAGTTAAATTCAGGGAAATATAATACTTATAATATGAATACATATCAGTTTGGAACCACTTGAGGGTACAGTACACTCTCCGAAAAAGGTACATGGTGGTACAAATAATGTTCCAAAAAGAACAGATATGTACCTTTGTAAAAGTTATACCTTATATGGTACAGAAAAAAAACCTTATATGGTACAGAAAAGATATGGTATATGGTACTCTTATGATGCTGCTCTGTACCTTTTGTGGTACAGTTGAAATGAAGGTACACAATTGTTCTCATGAAAAGGTACATAAGTGTTGGAAAACTGCTTCTTTATTACAATGTCTATGAAAATAAATATGACTGGAAAGGCAAATTAATTTATGAATAATTTCCATATTCAAACATGAATCATCATTTAAAAGCACATGTTTAAGAAATTCATAAACTTTACTGTTAAGTTCTGTAATACAAAATAACAGGTAAAAGAAAACTATATGTATTGTAAACTTAACATTTAAGGCATTTTAATAAACATTTGGAAAGCATTTTTTGATCAATACATTTTCATTATTGATATCCGCAAACCACGTTTGCTTTTCACTACACACGTGAACTGGCAAAAGTCCTGCATATGCAAAGTGTTTGTGCAGACATTTTAATATTGTGAAAGTAATTAAACATTGTGCATATCTCCTTGCAATACTTTTGCATAATTCTATTTCTATTTTAAAAATAAAGTCAATTAAATTAACTTTTAAGTGATTACATAGGTCTTGTGTAAAAATTGGAGAAAACCTTTTTTTTATATGGGTACATGAAAGAATGTATTTAACATTTGTGTAAAAAGTGTTGTTAAATGTTTAGCAAAAAGAGGTGCATTTAAAAAAGATCCATTTACACAAACAGAAACTTTAAAAATATATTTGATGTTTGAAGAATGTAATGAAGCAAAATACATGTAAATAGTTCTTGAAGGAACACATTTTACATTGTTAAGTTACAAAGTGTCTTGTCACTGTAGTGTTACATTTATGAATCAGATTTGTACCTTTGATGAAGGTACAATATTGTATCTGCAGGTTTTAAAAAACAAAAGTACATTTTGGTTTCCCATTATGTCCTTAAATGTACAAACTGCAATGGTACAGCATTGTTTCTTTGTCTTAAGGTACGATTCTCATCTCATTTTCATCCGCTTATCTGGGGCCGGTATAATTCTGTTCCATAAAAAGGTACTGCCCCAGTGACAAGGGTTTGTACATGTTCCTTCTTTGGTGCAACATTGTGCCATTTTTTCTGAGAGTGTAGGTAAATAGTGAGTAAATTGTAAATTTTGGATGATTGGTTGAATAATTTTATTATTCATTTTATTGTTATTGTCAAACTTTTTTTTTACTAAATGCATTTAAGGAGTTTTGTTTTTCTTTTGAACTGAAAAAAGAGTTGTGGAAACCATGTTAGCCAATTACATCCATATAGGAAAAAGACGTGGCTGGAAGTCAGGGGCAACTGGCTTCCAAGGAAGTACTCAATAAGGTCTGAAATAAACGTAAGGTATAAAGGATTTTTTGCGGTGGGTTTCCTCTGGGTGCTCCGATTTCCTCCACAGTCCAAAGACATGCAGTACAGGTGAATTGGGTTAGCTAAATTGTTTGTAGTGTGTGTGTGTGAATGAGTGTGTATGGAAGTTTCCCAGAGATGGGTTGCAGCTGGAAGGGCATCTGCGTAAAACATATGCTGGATAAGTTGGCGGTCCATTCCGCTGTGGCGACCCCAGAATAATAAAGGGACTAAGCCGAAAGGAAAATGAATGAATGAATGAATGAATGAATGAATGAATGAATGAATGAATGAATGAACGAAAATTGGATGAACATTGGTAACACTTTACTTTAGGTCACAATTCATGCTATTAACTACTGGCTTAGTGCCTGCCACTTATTAAGATATTAACTGTTCATTAATAGATATAAAGTAATTAAGATATTAATATTGATTTAACTGACACAAAACAGCTGTATTAATTCATGCGTAATGTTGTTTTTGCATTATAAAGTTTTTTTAAGCTATAACACAATAATATTGTTGTTATTTTTTCATTAAATTAGCTCTCCGTGTTGTCTTTTTTATATCCATTTCACCAGCCAAAAGCATTTTTAGAAGTGTTTGGATGTGCTTAAAATGTGTTGTACATTGTGGACACTGAGTGAAGCCTGCTGCAGCTGCAGGACAGTCTCTACAGCACACAGAACTCCATATTCTGCTCCATTAACACATGATTTTCTGTCTGCACAGTTTATAACTGTCTGTACTTTGTTCTGTATCTTCATTGTTTGTGATTCTTGATTTATTTTAATAAAAGTGTCTGGAACTAAAATGTAATGGAAACAAAGCATTTTCAATATTTTTGAAAACTGAATGTCAATTATTTTTACAGTCAAAGTTATAAAATTAATAGAACAGTAGCAATAGTAATACCAGAATGTAATTGGGCAATGTATTTGGTATATAACCCAATGCATTGAGTTAAAATAGTTGGGAAGGTGTTATGATAACCTATAGTTGGGTTATATGTTGCGGTATTTTTAACTCAACTATTTTAACAGAGTAGTAGTTGGGTTTAGGTCAGTGCTTAATTTGAGCCAGATTCTATTCTAGAAAATATCAGATTTTCTTGTTTTGCTTTCCGGTATTTGTTTTAATCGATTTGGCATTAACTGGAGACTATCTGCGTGTTTGTGAGAATAAGTGCATGTGAAAAACAGCAAGCGAGGCTATATGTTTCGTATGGACATTTAGATATTACGTTTAGCTGTCATATTCAGCATTATATTTTTAATAATCACACAGCATCACTTGCTCTGGATTACTCATGGGATGTTTTTTCTTTATGCGCACATCATTTGTGCCAGTGGCGATAACTGTTTATTCATTCATTCATTCATTTTCTTTTCAGCCTCATCACTTTATTCATTTGGGGTCACCGCAGTGGAATTAACGCTCTCATTCACACATACACTACGGACAATTACCCAATTCACCTATAGTGCATGTCTTTGGACTTGTGGGGGAAACCAGAGTACCCGGAGGAACGTGAACATGAGGAGAACACGCAAACTCCATACAGAAAAACCAACTGACCCTGCTGAGGCTCAAACCAGCGACCTTCTTGCTGGGAGGTGACAGCGCTATACCACAGTGCCACTGCGCCGCCACTGGCAGGTTTTAAACTAGTATTTAATAGTGTGGATTGGTTCTTAAGCTAAAATATTACAACCTGTTGCACCCTAAATAAACAATATTTGCATAACTGGTTGTCGCTGCAGAGTTTTGTTAAGAATATTTAGAATTGTCTCTCCACCAGTACCATCAGAACTGTCTTACATAAAGCTGCACGTTTGTATGTGTCAGTTATAGATACTGACTAAGAACTAAAAAAATGACCATAAAAAATACTTAAATCATTCACATAGATCTATCATTCAAATTGTATTTTTTAACATTCGTTATAATTAAAATAAATTATTTAAGATTACAAATGCCCGTTACTTGTTATTTAATGTGTTTCAAATGCAAATATAATCTGAAATCAATTGTCTAAAACTCAATGATTAGCCTATAAGGCATGGAGACATGGTCAAGAATAGGACAATATGAATACATATCAGTTTGGAACCACTTTAAATTATTAACGCTTAAACAAGGTTTGAGGGGGGAAATGCTCTAATTTTATTAAAATGGCATTGCTTAATGGTTTGATTTCGCATGATGATAGTCTACTGTAATCTGAGTGATGGAGTATGTAATCAGACGAAAAAATCACCCCGCCACCCCCATACCCTCAAAAAATCAAAAAAAAAAAAAAAAAAAAAATCATATCTCCAGCAGCTATGCCAGTTTGTTTTGTTGTGGTAATTTTCGAGCGCGCGCATCACAGGCTGATATTCAGCAGTGCAGCAGTCAGTGTTGCTGGATTTCAGTGTTGCTGGATTTTCTCAGCTGCTGTAGGCTAAATCAAACTGTTGGAGCGAATGAACCTGGATTTATAGACTCGTCAGATTGATTACGGTGTCGGTGAGTAAATCTGGAGGAAAATGTTGTTGATGGTTGTAATTTGTATTTGGTTGTGATTATAATTTTGATTGTAAATATGAAAATATTTTCAATATAAATCTGATTCCTGAACTTAATTATGTTAAGGCGAATTTAAAAGGTTTCGTTTCAGTTGCCGAAAGTAAAAAAAAAGTTGTCAAAGTTTCTGGTAAGCTTTAGATTGGTCTTACATTTGTTAAGTTTATTATAGCATGTTTAAGCAGACCATTTTATTCCTTAATAATGCTCGACTGTAAACCTGTAGCTTACATTGCAACACAGTGTTGACTAAACAATGAATATTAATCTTACAGTAATACTCTCTCTCTCTCTCTTACTCTCTCTCTCTCTCTCAATACACTATTAACGAGCCTACTTTTTTCTTCTTAATTTCAACGTCGATATTACTCTTCCTCAAGTGGTTTCCTACCTTTATTTTCCTTTTGCTGTTGAACACAGAAGACATTTTGAAAAACGTTAAAAACCTATAAACTCTTTAATAATAGAAAATAAATATACCATTGAAGTCAATGGTTGCAGGTTACCAACATTTTTCAAAACAACTTATCTTATGAAAAAACTCAAGCAAGTTTGTGAAAGGTGAAGGGTGAATAAATAATGGTAGAATGTTCAGTTTTAGGTGAACTGCCTCTTTTAGATTTGTTTCCCCAGATTGGCTAAGGAAACCACTATTATACACTGACCTGCCTGATCTGACCTGATTAACCTGTTTAAGCCTTTAAATTACACGTTAAGCATTGTAAAATATTATGTACTGGCATCATTTTAAAGACAAAAAAAATTAGTAATTAAAACGTTGCTTAAAAGTGTGTTGAACAATATCTCAGTTAAACAGTACTTGGATATTTGAAAAACAATTTCAATTTAACACAAGGACTAGTGATTTTGAAACTGGAAAATGAAACAGAATGCCTGGTTTTAGATCACAATAATTCATTAGAATGGTGTGGGGCCTCCTTTTGCAGCATCATTTATTCTTGGGAATCACATACAAGTCCTGCACAATGGCCAGAGGGATTTTGAGCCATTCTTTTTGCAGAATAGTGGCCAGGTCACTATATGATGCTGGTGGAGGAAAACATTTCATGACTCCTCCAAAACACCCCAAAGTGGCTCGATAATATTTAGCTCTGGTAACTGAGCAGGTCATGGAAGATGTTCAATTTCACTTTCATGTTCATCAAACTACTATGTCACTAGTCCTGCTGTGTGTTTTGATGCATTATTACTGTATCTTGATTCATGGCATAGCTTTTAGGATACAATGTTTGAACATTTGGGTGCACATGGTCCTCTAGAATGGTTTGGTGGTCTTTGGCAGTAATAACTCTTCTGGATGTGGGAAAGACAGTGAATGTAGACTCATCAGAGAAAAATACTTTTCAGAAAAAAAGATTTCACTGCTGGCACCATTGAATCTGACATTTGGCATTGGCACGAATGACCAATTTTTTTTGCTATAGCGACCCAGCCATGTATACTGACCCTGTGGAGCTCCCGACAAACTGGAAACAGGAAAGTTGAGCTGTACATTTAATTCTGCAGTGAGTTGGCAGCTGGGCGACGCAGTGGCGCAGTAGGTAGTGCTGTCGCCTCGCAGCAAGAAGGTCGCTGGTTCGAGCCTCGGCTGGGTTAGTTGGCGTTTCTTTGTGGAGTTTGCATGTTCTCCCTGCGTTCGCGTGGGTTTTCTTCGGGTGCTCCGGTTTCCCCCACATTCCCAAGACATGTGTATACAGGTGAATTGGGTAGGCTAAATTGACCATAGTGTATGTATGTGTGCGAATGAGTGTGTGTGGGTTTCCCAGTGATGGGTTGCGGCTGGAAGGGCATCCGCTACGTAAAACATATGCTGGTAAAGTTGGCAGTTAATTCCGCTGTCAGATTAATAAACCTCAGATTAATAAAGAGACTAAGCCGAAAAGAAAATGAATGAATGAATGAATGAATGAGTTGGCAGCTGTGATTTTATGTTTTTTTTTTTCTTTGTATATAATCAGTGTTAGCACTTGGACATCCTTTTCAGACAGCTCCCTCTTGCATCAACAGCTACTCCTGTTAGATGTTATTTGTCCATATTGGTGGTATGCTGACATTACCATGGATATCGTGGTTCTTGATACATCACAAAGACTTGCTGTCTTGGTAACAGATGCATCAGCGAGACCAACAATTTGTCCTCATTAAAAAGAAAGAAAGAAAGAAAGAAAAAAAAAAACAGTACTATTGCTCTGCCAATTAAACCTTCACGCCCTGCTCTTAGCGGTGGAATGTGCAATCAATAAATGAAGATTGGCTACCAGGCTGGTCAAATTTAGCCATGAAACCTCCAACACTAAATTGGCCAGAGCTTCTGTTTCATTGTCCAACCCCTTAATATATATATATATATATATATATATATATATATATATATATATATATATATATATATATATATATATATATATATATTTTTTTTTTTTTTTTTTTTTTTTTTTTTTGTGGGAAGCAAAATTTTTATTATTCTTTTATGTTTAATATTGTTCTCTTTTTTTTATGTGCTTTTAGCATTTTATAAAAGTACAAAAAAAACTACAGCAAAATCTCCAATACAATTCAAAAATAATATAAATAACTTTATAATTATTATACATATAAAATGTAATACATAAAAACAGTAATCTATGACAGAACAACAGAACACAAGAGGAACAAATGCACATGAGAGCAAAATATAATTTAGCTGATCAGGAAATGTATAAAACATAAATATGAATTAACATTGTTCTCATATTACAAAAAAAGGCATTATCCTGACCATAGTTTTATTGTCAAACAATAGTTTGGGCACATTTTTAAAAACATTATAGATTATGAATAGAGAATATCGTTTATACTCAATCTTTAATTACGATGTTACTGACAGGGGTGATTGGTTATGCTTGCATTTCTTCCAGTGCATTAGGTGTTCTAATATCTGTCCCCATGTTGTATCAAATATCTTCAATTTATCATTATTGATATATCTCAACCTCTCCAAAGCAAGCTTGTTATCATAACTTTACCCCACATACCAAATTTTGGTACAAATTCAATTTTCCACATTCTCAAAATTACCCTTTTGGCTGTTACCATACGGAATAACATGGCTTGTCTTTCATATTTATTAAACATCTCTAAGTTACTAAATATGCCAAGAACAGCTATAAGTGGACTTGGTTCAAGACTCATCTTCTTTTTTTGTATTTTTTCTTGTTCAATGTTATTCTTGGTTATGGTTGTTTTTTCCTTATATCTTCTGTGTATTGTGCTCATGGTTGGTTATTTTGTAATGTTTAGTGAACTCAAAGACCAGTGCAGAATGAACAAAACTGGTAGTAAAACAGAGAAGCATACAGTGCATTCTGAAAGTATTCATAGCGCTTTACTTTTTTCACTTTTTTTTTTACATTACAGCCTTATTCCAAAATTGATTAAATTAGTGCGCCTCTCAGTGCGCCTCAGAACGGCCTCCTTTTTAGACCAGAACGCCTATGGGCGCACATATGAGCGCTAATGCATTTGCTATTTAAACAGCGTAGCGCAACGCCTCAAAACGACTCTTGCGCCAAGCTGAAACTAGCAAAAGACTATTGCGCCGCGCCTTGCGCCACATTGCACCGGGTGTATGATAGGGTCCTATGTCTTGTTTTTAGCTTGAAAAAATCAGATACTCTTATAGAGGATCAATTAAAATTTCTATAAAATATGGCAGCCCTTTATTGATTATGTTGACCATATTAAGTAATACCCAAAATATTTATGTAAATATAATTTATTTATTTTTATATTTTTTATTATTATTATTGTTAATTTTTTTTACCAATTTATTTTTTTATTATTGTTACTTTTTTGTTTTGTACTTTTGTTTTTATCTTAGTTATTTATTTTATATTATTGTTTTTTTGTTATTATTATTATTATTATTATTATTATTATTATTATTATTATTATTACTAACATTGCTATGTTTCTCCAAACTCTTTTAATTGTAGGTTGAAGAGATTGACAGTTATGTTTTGTTCTATTCTATGTAAGGGTTATAGGGTTTGTAAATGGATATGTTTGAAAATTAATAAAAAATATTTAAACAAAAAGGGAATGGGCAAAAAATCCCAAAGACAGGTGTGCCAAGCTTGTGGCAACATATTCAAAAAGACTCGAGGCTGTAATTGTTGCTAAAGGTGCATCAACACATTATTCAAAGTATTGAGGCTGTGAATCCTTATGTACATGTGATTTTTCAGCTTTTTTATTTTTAATTAATTTTCAACAATTTCAAAAAATCATTATTATCATCATTGTCATTATGGGGTATTGTGTGTAGAATTTTGAGGAAATTAATGAATCCATTTTGCAATAAGACTGTAACAAAAAATGTGGAAAAAGTGAAGCGCTATGAATACTTTCTGGATGCACTACATACACAAAAAGATCACAAAACTGAAAAATTGTTCATCATGATTATTATTATTATGTTATTTCATTTTTTTTTGCAGTACCGAACATGTCTCATAACAGATCAGCTGGATGTTTGATGTCAAGCAATGTGTGTAACGGGAGCTGTCCCAAAAGAGAAGTGTCTGTTACTTCAACTGGCATCTCAATGACAGTGGGCATCGTTTCCAACACACTGGCTCTCTTCATCCTGATCAAAGCCTACCACAGGTTCCGATACAAGTCTAAAGCCGCGTTCCTCCTGTTTGCTAGCGGTCTGGTGATCACCGACTTTTTGGGACACCTGATCAATGGCTCTCTGGCTCTCTACGTGTACGTGTCCCAGAAAGAATGGGAAACATTTGACAATCACAAGTCTTTGTGCGACTTTTTTGGAGTTTGCATGGCTTTTTTCGGCTTGACTCCTCTGCTGCTGGGGTGTCTGATGGCAGTGGAGCGTTGTATCGGAGTGACCCGTCCCCTTTTCCACACCACAGCTCTGGGGTCCCATCATGTCAAGAGGCTGCTGGGTGTCACCTGGCTCCTTGGTCTGCTGGTGGCCCTACTGCCCGTCCTGTTTCAGCGCTCATACCAGGTGCAGCGCTCGAGGAGCTGGTGCTTCTTCCGTTTGCAGGGCCCGCGTGACTGGATGGATACGCTTCTGCCCATATTATTCTCTGCTCTGGGTTTGCTGGCTCTCCTCGTCTCACTATTGTGCAATACTATGACTTTTCTCACTCTCCTGCGGAGTAGGGTACAACTTGACCGAAATAATCATCGCCATAGTCGTAAGGCATCACACCATTCGGAGATGGTCTGTCAGCTTTTGGCAATCATGCTGGTTTCCTGTGTGTGCTGGGGACCAATTTTGGTGAGAAAGCGCTTCTTATTTCGCACACTGGCTGGTAGAATTACTAAAATGAGGAAATAAAGTCATTTACAGTATTTTTTGCAATTAAATTAAAAGGGAGAAAATGTTCTTATTTTCTGGATTCACCTCAGTCAAAGTTAAAGATTTAAAGAGCTTTTTTTAATGGTTATGATTCACAGAGTAGAACAATATATCAATAATGTCTCAAAAGAATTATAATGTTTAGTTACTTACTGGTTTATTAATTTGATTAATTTTGTATATGAATGCTGGATTCATCCTGGGCAGTAGTTCAGAACATGGAAGCACAATTACAGGAAAGATACTGATTTGCCATGGCAACTGCATTTGTCCAGATAATGTTTTGAGATACTGAATTTATTCAAGGATGTAGGTCATAAGATGTAATAATCTATTCAAAGATGATACTGATATTTATTCAATGATGTAATACTGTATAATATAATATAATATAATATAATATAATATAATATAATATAATATAATATAATATAATATAATATAATATAATATAATATGTTCTCCCAGTGTTCGCATGGATTTACTCTGGGTGTTTCAGTTTCCCCCACAAGTCCAAAGACATGCACTATAGGTGAATTGTCCTGTATGTGTGTTAATGAGAGTGTATGGGTGTTTTCCAGTGATGGGTTGTAGCTGGAAGGGCATTCGCTGCGTAAAACATATGCTGGATAAGTTGGCGGTTCATTCTGCTGTGGTGACCCCAGATTAATAAAGGGACAAAGGCGAAAATAAAATAAATGAATGCATGAATAATATAATATGGCACAGTCGTTAGCACTGTCACCTCACAGCAAGAAGGTCACTGGTTCAAGTCCTGGCTGGGTCAATTGACATTCCTGAGTAGAATTTGCATGTTCTGCCCGTGTTTGCGTAAGTTTCCTCCTGAAGTTCCAGTTTTTACCACAGTCCAAAGACACGCACTATACTGTAGGTGAATTAAATAAACTAAATTGTCTATAGTGTATGAGTGTGTCTGTGTGTGTGAGAATGAGAATGAGTGTGTATACAGTAGGTGTTTCCCAACACTGGGTTGCGATTAGAAGGGCATCCACTGTGTAAAACATATGCTGGAATAGTTGGCGATTCATTCAGCTGTACGCCACCTCTAAAATAGAGATTAGCTGAAGGAAAATGAATAAATTAATATAATATAATAATATATATAATATAATATAATATATTATAATATAATATAATATAATATAATATAATATAATATAATATAATATAATATAATATAATATAATATAATATAATATGTCTCTCTGGAATACTTTATTTTGTATCTTGTGACTGAATAATATTACAGTTTATCTCAGTGGCTTTCGTGCATTTCTCACAACAATATTTACATTTGCACAAAAGTTAATCCAACAATTAGTCATTTGTGCACCTCATTAGTAGCAGTGGCAGTTTCTCATTCCTTCCAAATTGCAAACGCTTTTGGACATGCATCATCTGCTTTCATACAACTCTCTGCTGTTTTATAACATTGTCATTTGCTTTTGTATTGTCAGTCAAAATGAACTAAACTTGTGAATGCTGAATAGTCATTCCATATAAAAATAAAAGTCCTTATTTTATTACTTGAGTATTTACATACACAAATGTTGAACTTGTTATCAAAATCTGACAAATGTAAATTTTATAAAAATGTTTCAATCTTTTTTTCCTAAAATGTCTTTTTAATTGAACAATTTTGACAAAGAAAAACTGTAATTTAAGGTATCCGGATAAACGACTTCAAAATTCATTTTACACATATAGTGCTGAAACACCCAATTTCCTCTGATTGGTCAACCAAATCTGAGCTTGTGATGTAGCCCTCAACATAAGAGCCCTCTGTGGACCTGCACCCAGGCTTTTAATTATATATATATATATATATATATATATATATATATATATATATATATATATATATATATATATATATATATATATATATATATATATATATATATATATATAGTTTATATTCTGTTATTTGATCAGTTAGCAGGCTTACATTCATTTCACATGCATAAATTAAATAAAAAATTAAATTAGCAGTATTATTAGACATTTGTCATTAAAATAAGGTCATAGTTCGCTACCAAATGTCCTGCAGCTGTGCACCTGATACTGAGATAGCCATTTCCGAGCAGCACCTGGTTTGCATGATTGTTTCCGAGCTACTGTAGGCCTAAAAATTATTATTATTAATAATAATAATAACAATATTAATAATAATAATCATCATTCATTCATTTTCTTTTTAGCTTAGTCCCTTTATTGTTTGCTCAGCTGCAACCCATCCCTGGGAAACATCCATACACATTCATTCACACTCATACACTGCGGACAATTTAGCCTACCCAATTTACCTGTAACGCATGTCTTTGGACTGTGGGGGAAACCAGAGCACCCGGAGGAAACCCCACAAACTCCACAACTCCGCCATCTGACCCAGCCGAGGCTCGAACCAGCGACCTTCTTGCTGTGAGGTGAGGTGACAGCACTACCTACTGCGCCACTGTGTTGCCCTAATAATAATAATAGGCTGATATTAATAATAATTCATATTGTTCACGCAATATATATAAAATTTATTAGCCTTGCCCATGGCAGGCTACGCTGAATATTTTATATAAGTGGGTTTAAATAAAATACAATATGATCGGTGGCTGTGCACAAGCAACATCTCCAGGTTGCCAACTTATTTAAGAGCCGAACTAAAAGAAGTTTAAGGGCAAAAAACCTTTACAATGCGGTCAGTCACAATGCCTATTTCTCATGCGTTTACTCAAACAAGACTTGAGACATTGTAAAACACTGGATTATTGAACAAATTTTCAAAGGAACTAATTAAACACATACTTATAATTCATATTGAATAATGTCTTGTAGTTCAGACTAACATATGAGCTGGCTGTCTGTGCGTTGCGCTAACAGTGAACTTGACATTTGCTCTTCGTGAGAAAATTATGTTAAAGTGCTACAGCTGTCCCAGTTCCACATTGCACATATAAATATTGCATATGGGCTACAAATTGGTGCTGCCAACTGTCTGCATTTCATTTTATGCATTTACTACTGCATGAGATGGGTTTGTAAAGCGCGTGATTCCCACAAAAATCCATGCACTATGCCAAATTCAGTTTTCTTTAACCTAATTCTGCTTAAATTGTAGAAAATCTTTAAAATGACAGGCCTTTTTCATTTGGAGAATTACAGTTATTAATAGCTTAGTCTTTATTAATTATCAGTTTATAAAATACATCATTTACAGATCTACTGAAGAATAAAATGAATGTGAAATAACTATAATATTTTTATACTTTATAGCTTTACAGCGTGTGCGTCAAAGATGTAGTTATTGATGCAAGCCTGCTAACTGATCAAACTGTGTGTGTGTGTGCCTGTGTGTGTGTGTGTGTGTGTGTGGTGTGTGTTTGTATGTTTCCCAGAGATGTGTTATGGCTGGAAGGGGATCCGCTGCGTAAAAATGTGCTGGATAAGTTGGCGGGTTATTCCGCTGTGGCGACCCCGACTAAGCCAACAAGAAAATGAATAAATGAAAAGCCAGGATGCTGGTCCACAGAGGGCTATTATTTTGAGGGCTACCTCAAAAGTTCAGATTTGGATGACTAATCAGAGGAAAATGGGTGTTTCAGCACCGCCTACATGTGTAAAATGGATTTTGAAGTTGTTTATAAGTTTTCCTACCCTAAATTAAAAAAAAGAAAATCGAGCCAAAATTTCTATTTTTCGTTTTTTTGTGAGCAAATGAAAAACGGAAAAATGGCTGTTTTCTTTATTTTCCATTTTTTTTGTTTGAAACGGATATGGATTGGACGGAAGATACCCTGATTGTAGTGCTGTCTTGAGCATTTTTAGCAAGTGTCACCAAAATCTGAGTTTTTGCATTGGAAAAAAATTAACAGAGTAAACTATCATAATAAAAAACATGACAAAGCCATTTGACTATCTTGTTCATATACAATGGTGTCAGGACTTTCATCTTGATGACACTGACACTTTCACTGACATGAATACTTGCTTTTGAGCAATGAGCTATCCATTTTGAGCAAGTGACACACTTTTGCAGGTTATCAGCTAGGTTTTGCAGTTTGTACTAATTGTTTTGACAAATGCATTAACTGTTGTGCAAATGTAAATAGTGTTGTGAGAAATGCACCAAAGTGACTGAGAAAAACTGTATTCTGAGGTCGCCACAGCGGAATGAAACGCCAACTTATTCAGCATATGTTTTATGCAGCAGATACCCTTCCAGCTGCAAACCATCTCTGGGAAAAATCCATACACACTCATACACTACATATAATTTAGCCTACCCAATTCACCTGTACCGCATGTCTTTGGACTGTGGGGGAAACCCACGCGAACGCAGGAAGAACATGCAAACTCCACACAGAAATGCCAACTGACCACCCGAGGCTCGAACCAGCGACCTTCTTGCTGTGAGGCGACCGCACTACCTACTGCGCCACTGCGTCACCCGTGTTTATAATAGAAAATAATATAATATAATATAATATAATATAATATAATATAATATAATATAATATAATATAAATCTTATACAATACCTCATACCTTCCCACTAATTCATCCCTTTATATGATTTGTTTCCCAGATAACAGCCATCATTTTCAGCCTGCAGGATCGCGGTGAGGATCAGACATCATACACCCATATGCTGCTGGTTGTACGTATGGCGACATGGAACCAGATTCTCGATCCGTGGGTCTACATCCTTCTACGCAAGGCTGTTTTGAGGAGACTTTTTAAGGTGGCGTTGAGACTTTGCAGTCGTCACTTGAAATTTACATTCCAGTGGCAGAGCAGCAATCTAGGGAGCTCCACCATGGAGGCCAGTAGTTCGGTGATCAGCAGACCAGACTTCACCCCCCTGGATGGAACATTCCTACCAGACACTGCCATTAAGTTAGCTCACCTCCCCCGAGCCTCACTGGGGGATACGAGATCTCAATTCACAGATATTTGATAATTACATTACATTTTGATAATTTATAATTATTAGCAGAAAAAAACCCCCAAAAAACATGCAATGTCTCTTGTGGTGAAATTTTCTATTCATTCTAAAATTCAGAAAGATAAAAAAAAATGAATGGATACCAATCCAAAGCTTACTGACATGCAATAAGTCTAAGACATTTGTTCAAATTAACAACAGTATTTATATGCTTTAAAAGCACCGACGGGGAGACAAAATATGTACTCAATTGAAAGTAGAAGTACTAGAAGTAGAAAATGATACTTAAAAGATACTTGAGTACAAGTAAAAAAGGTATAAGATAAAAACAATACTCAAGTAGCTACTACATTGTAAAAAATTATTTGATCAATTAGTCTAAGTTAATCGTGCTCTAACTTAATTTTATACGTTTTGCAAACTGTTTTTAGTCGGTTTGACAAAATATAAATGGACTGTAATTTATATTATTTTAAATGGAAGTTTAATTTGATTCACCTTAAAAATTAAAGGTGGCAAGAATGTTTTACAGCGTTGTTACATTTAATGTGATGAAGCGAAAACCCATACATTTCAAACTATTTGGCTTAGCTTTTACATACCTCTTTCATGTATAATGGCCACATTAACATCCCATAAGCCAGTCATTTGCAAGAGTCTTTTCTACATTCTCGTCGCAAATTTGTCAAGATCTGCATTTAAACAAGATAAAAGAGAGCAAAGAAGTGTAAATTTGTCTTCGTGTTTGTGCTTTAGTATATTAATATTTATTTGGTTATGTTTTCTTGAACAGTTTTACAGTATTTTACAGTTTAAAGTGATAGTTCACGAAAAACTGAAAATTCTGTCATCATTTCCTCACCCAATTTAAAAAAAAAAACTTTATAAATTTTTTACATCTGTTAAACACAAGAGAAGATATTTTGATATATTTTGAAATAGTGAAAACTTGTAACCATCGAAGTCCATAGTATTTTTTGTCCAACTACGCAAGTCAATGATTACCAGTTTTCAACATTCTATAAAATATCTTCTTTATGTTTAACAGAAGAAAGAAAGACATAAAGGTTTGAAATCCCTTTTGGAATCACTTTCATCGCATACATTTTTGGGTGAAAAATCCCTTTAACTTAATTTGGCTCCTTTTATGAGCATTTCCTTTAAAAACATACAATAAAAAATCCCAAATGCAGCCAAATGTAACAGAGGAAAAGTGATGTTTTTTTTCTAAAAATGTACTTTAAAAAGTACAAGTACACACCTTTAAATGTATTCTTAAAGTACAAGTTACCTAAAATGTTTACTCAAGTAAATGTAACAAAAGGTCATTTGTTATCACCCACTTCTTAAAAAAGGTTTGGTTGTAGTCTTTAAAACTATTGTGTAAAAACAAATAAAAAAATTGTTGCTTATCAGAAAATAAAAAAATGATCATGATTAAAAGCTTTAAACATGTGAAGAGTGCAATTTCCAGGATCTCTAATGTAGAATATACTGTACATAGCCAATTTTGTTAAGTTTTGTTGTTCTGTGATTGTTTAAATGTTGTCAGCAGTGTTGGGGTTAATGCATTAAAAGTAACACAAGTTACATAATAATTACTTTTCTAAGTAATGAGAAAAGTAACACATTACTTTAAAAATTTAATAATATACGAGTTAAACATGCAACATAAGTTACTTTTTAGTTTAATTAATTAGCTTTTAAAAAATGAATTGCTGAATTAAAATTAATGTTCAATGCCGCAATCAATGAGAATTCTCTCCCTGCATAAATAAACAGAAACCATGATGAGGACCTTACATTTCTGCACTATTCTAATTATTCTTAATGCATGGAAGAAAAGTCAAAAGGGTATTGTCTCAATGCTAATTTTACTTCACTAATAAGACAAAAAGTACAAATGCATCAAACACATTGCTTTAAACTTTCATTAATCTGTATATACGGCAAGTAGAGCTGTGGCTCAGGAAGTTCATCAGATAATATTATCCTAAACTATTTTTATTTGATGTGTTACTTATGGGTAAATAAATGTTATACTGTGTGTTGTTGATTGCAGAGCTCCTCTATTGAAAAAAAGCTTTTAAAAAAGGTAAGAAAGAATAACGCAAAAAAGTAACATCACGCACTACTTGCTATAAAAAGTAACTAAGTAACGCAACTAGTTACTTTTTTGGGGAGTAACTCAATATAATGCATTACTTTCAAAAGTAACTTTCCCCAACACTGTGTCAGGTGTTTTCATATGAGTAATATGAACATGTGATATTTGTATTTTATAATAATTAGAATGAATGTGAACATTTTACTTGGTTCCTGTAAATAGTTATAGTTATTGACAAATGTTATTTAAAGCAAATAGTTTGTGTCAAAGCGCTATAGAATATATAAATATCTTAATAAATCTACAGTAACCATGTCTGGGTCATATGACCTATCACTAAATAAAAATTATGATAATGTTTTGCAAGTGAATATGTCATTTGTCACATTTGTGAGCAGTAGGATAAGAAAAATAATATATATTTTATTGTGTTGTCTTTTACTTCATGTACAATAAAAGATGATGTTGTTAAAATATTACTTGATAGTCACATTTTCTATCGACAATATTTTGTCCATGCAGGAAAAAATACATGTTTTAAGGAAGGCATTTTGTTTTCTAGGCCATTCATTAATTCATTTTCTTTTCAGCCATTTATTTTCAGGGGTCGCCACAGCAGAATGAACCAACTTACCTATATGTTTTACGCACGGGATGCCCTTCCAGCTGCAACCCATCACTGTGAAACACCCATACACTCTCATTCGCACATACAGTACAAACAATTAAGCTTACCAAATTCACTTACAGCACGTCTTCGGACTTGTTTGGGAAACCAAGTCACCCGGAGGAACCACGTTAACACGGGGTGAACATGCAACCTCTACACAGAAATGCCAACTGAACAAGACGAGGCTCGAACCAGCGACCATCTTTCTGTGCGGCGACAGCGCTACTCACCGCGCCGCATAGGCTATATTCATCAATAAACATTTTTTCTGCATTCGTACCATCAACAGGTGCATAATTATATGTCTATTTAAGCTCGAGCCGCTTGGTGGCAGTATCACAGTTGTTCACCAAGAAAAGCAACAAAAACAACGTGACGTCTTTCTCCAGTAGTCGGACCACTTCCGCCTTGTTCATTCAACGCATGCTTCTCTGAGCAGCTGTGTTTATCAGGTCAGTAATGGATACCATAACGGGTTCACTTTAAATACATTACAACAATAACAACTCAAATGTAAGCTCGACGCGTGTTGTCGTGGGCTGTGTGTTTGTTATGATGGGATTGTGAGATGTGTGCGCATGTGTGTTATGGTGGAGTGATGCACTCACTCAGATTATGCACCGTCAGGATTTTTGTCTTTATTCTCCATCAATGCATGTGGCTTCACGTCATATGTTATTGAAGAAGCAATATTAAAGACAAAGAAGCCTAATAAAGCGATGACTTGGTAGTTTTAATATGACCCTCCAAATATATGCGGTATTTTCCATCTTATCTGAGGGTTTGTTGGCTCCTGACAGGCGCATCGACAGTGCTTCTGTCTGTGAGGAATGTCACGGTGCAAATCTAAAAGGACATTCAATTTCACAATACATTATGAGAGGGTGTGTGGTTATAGTTAGAATGTAGAGGTTTGTTGTGTAATACCAGACTCAGTTGAGGTACTTATCATATTTATTGAATTGTTGTTAAATATGGTTATTTTCTTAATTTTAAAGTGATGAAAGTAACTATATTGAATCTTCTTTCAATTCCACATATTAAAGGCACAATATGAAATTTTTTTTTTAATAAAAAAAATCAAATCACTATAACCGTGGTTTATGTTTGCTGATTTGCACTTACATTATCTGAAATATTGTAAAGAATGTTCAAACTAGCAGTTTTAAATAGTTAAATGCAAAGTTCCTGTGTCACCATCGAGTCACCATTACTTAAGTAAAAAACAAAAACTTCTCTTTTGAACACAGTATATTTTATTTTGAGAAACGTTTAAAATATTTTGGAGCGATAACGTGTCAGGCTAAATGAATCATTGACTTCTGCTGTCTTCATTTGTTTCGAAAACAGTTTTTTTTTAACTAATTAAAATGGCGTCTTTGCATATGTTTTCTGCTGGAGATACTGATGTCCTAAAAAAAACGTAAATAAAAAATATTACTCATAGGAACATTATTGCAGAAAAGTTTGAGTTTTAAAACCTTGACTTTTGACTTTTCCAAACCACGGTTATCGTATACACACATATATACATTTACACCGCTTCATTAATGAATTACAATACATAATGTTGTATCATTAGTAACCATCATAAATTAATAGTAATCACCATAGTATATTTTAGCCTTTACCACAGTAAATATAAATATCTCCTCCTCCTAAGTCATCTTTCTATCAAGCAAATTTCTCTTGTGTTAGCATAATTGGTTGGTGACGTCACCAACCAGAGCGAGAGGTGGCAGTAACGCTCCAAAAAGTTTGTTGTTGACCACCATAAAACAGGAAGAAGAAGAAATCATTATTGTCACCATCATATGGATTTACTTTCATCGGCTTGACACTGGACTTGCAGCTCTGTGAATGTCAGTGCCGTCACTTATTGATACGCGATCTGTAAATATAGCTTGTGTGGAGGCTACTGCGCTACTGGACAAAAAAAAAATAGCTTCGCTAATGAAAAGCTATTTGATTTAGAATGTAGCGACGCTACTGCCACGCTGCTGAGAAATGAAGTCACTACTTGTAGCGTTGCTACTGCCAACGCCCGTATTACGCTACTTTGAATAATCTAAATGACTTTGGCTCTGTGCACTAAGGCTGGGTGATTGATCTAAATCGACATTCAGAACTATAATCAATCAAATTTTTTTAAATTAATTTCCCTACCGCGTGTGGAGTCACGTGACCCCAATCTGTTAAGGCTGAATTACACGTATTATATTATGATTTATACTTATTATATTATTTTGATATTATACTTCTGCCATAGGCACATGTACAGTCTGGTGCAGCCTTCGCATACCCATGCACCAGTAAAAAAAAATTACTTATTTGTCACAACAACGAGTAGCATAAGCTTTGTGATTGGTCAGTTCGATAGCGGTGACAACAATGGCCATGTGTTTTGATTTCAGTTGTTCAGCTTTGATGTTCAATAAGCATAGATAGTATAGTAATGTGTGTTTACTTCAGTTATTTAAATATAAAGTAACCCATCCTACATTCAAAATTTTTTCAATTGTAATATTTTAGCACATTTACTGTACAAAACTTGTCAGTGAATTATCAGGGCAAAAACATAAAATAAATAAATAAATAAACGTTCATTAGTAGAGTCAAAATGTTCAATTTGTTGAGATTTTGATTTTAGGCCAAATCGCCCAGCCCTAATACTGTACCACAGTTGTACTTTTGATATTCATTGGATGCTAATCTGATTTCACTCTTAAAAATTGGCAAAGAACAGTATTCTGAAATTTATATTATGATGGAGAAAGTCTAAATGTGCAAATATAAAACCAGCAATAACACCATGCTAATGACATCATACATGCTTCATTTCCAGGCTAGGTTTTATAGAAAACGGGGAAATACCAAAGACACTTTAATGTTGTGCATTTTACTAGACTGCGCGTCTTTTCCCCCACTTTTCACAACTGTGGGCTGTGGCATAATAAAAGTTCTGCTGCTTTCGTGAGCCGCCATCCTCATCTCTCATCAGCAATTGCTTTAGATCATTTTGCGGCAATGGCTTTCAGCCTTACTCTGCTTCATTCTACCATAATAAGTTTTGAATAATTTAGCTTATCCTTGAACATGATTCCCTAAGGATGTAATGAAGACGACAGCTCCCATGATTCCAAACTTAGTCACGAAAGATACACACTGTGCCTTTAATTCTAAGTCATTGACATTAAAGTCTTAAAAGTCATAGAGCTTTCCATTAAAAAGTAAAGCTTTTCTGTTTTTGACAAATATGGAACCTGTTTTTCACCATCTGAATAAAAAAATAAAATCCTTTAAAATAGTTATTAAAGATAATTAAGCTTAGTATACATCATTTTCTTTGTGAATGGCTATTATGATTATGTGAAACTTTTTGAGTGAGTGCGAATAAGTTAGGAAATTAGTATTAATATCAAGTGTGCAGATGTCTGGTTAATATGTTTAGCTGAAAATTATTTATTTGAAGGAATCAATAGTTGGTGCTCTTTTCTAGAAAACACATGGTTAAAAAGAGACAAGTAAAATTAATTTAGTATAACTCTATGTATGGTATGTTAGTCTAATGATACTTATTACTAGGTATTTAATAGGGCTGGGTGATTTGGCAAAAAAATTTAAATCTCGATTAATTGAAAACTTGATTACGATTATTTAATTTATTTATTTTATGTTTTTTCACTGATAGTTTACTGACAAGTTTTGTACAGTAAATATGCTCACATATTACAAATGAGAGATTTTTGAATGTAGGGTGCATTGCTTGATTTTAAAATAATTGAAGTAAAGACACACTATTTACTATCTGTGATTATTTATTGAACATCAATGCTGAGCAACTATTAAAACATATTAAAACATTTTTTTAAAAATGAAAACACACATTGCCTAAAACGTGGATCTCCACACCACCCACACTCATCACCGTTACCAAACCGACTAGTCACAAAGCTTATGCTTCGCATCGTTGTGACGTTTAGTTACATTTTTTTGAGTGGTGCGCTGGTATGCGAAGGCTGCATCGGATTGTATGTGTGCGCTTAGCAGGAATAGAATATTAGAATAATATAATAAATTTAAATCAGCCATTCGATAGGGCGTTGCAGGCCGGAGGGGGAGGAGGGCAGGCCATAAATGGAGACTCCTGAATTTGAGACTTCTGACTTACACACTCAACAGCATTGTATATGTATTTTGTTGTGTCGTCCCAAATGGAACACTAATGTTTTTTTTTAAATGAGTGGAAATACAAACCATATCTCTGATAAGGTTTGATGGTTGCTAAATTATTACATTTTATGACCAAAGTACCAAATAATACCGGCTATAAGTATAACCGCATTCACCATCGGGAGGCGCTATAATCACTCTCGTAGGAGAATTTTGATTTCACAATCCAAAATAGCAATCCAACATGTGTGCCCGATAGCTCCGCCCCTTTCGCTATGTGAGCAAAACTGCAGTCGTTGAGTGTGTGAAGTGTCCATCATTCCACACTTCATTTTTACGAGTGAATGAGTGCATCAATTAATTAAAGTGCAATTATTATTTTTAGAGTTTTCAGTGTAAGCGCACTACTTACACTATTTATACTACAAAATGGCATAGAATGGTGCATAAGTATGCGATTTGGGACACACCTTGTGTATTTTATTTGAAGTGATAATTCATCCAAAACTGAAAAGTGCCATCATCTACTCACAATTCACCTATTCCAAACCTATTTGAGTTTCTTTTTTCTGTTTAACATAAAGTTTTTGGTAAAAAAAAAAAAAAAAGTTGAAATCTATTGACTTTGAGTCAATAGTTACCGGTTTCTAACATTTTTCAAAATATCTTTTTTAGCCTACATCAGAAAAAAATCACTCATAAAGGTTTGGAACCACTTGAGGATGACTATATTGAATACCGTTTTTGGGTAAACCATCCCTTTAATTCTAGTTGTATGGATTCAAAAGTCTTTAAATTAAGAAGCATCTGTTTGTTTCAGAAGTCAATACAGTATGAATCAAGAGAAATTGGCTAAACTGCAAGCGCAGGTCCGGATAGGGGGCAAGGTAAGAACAAGCATAAGTATTATGGATTTTTGATGTTTATTATGGTGTTCCTGTTATAAATGACTTGTATTTGTTTTCATTAGGGCACTGCACGCAGGAAGAAGAAGGTCGTGCACAGAACGGCAACAGCCGATGACAAGAAACTCCAGAGTTCATTAAAAAAACTTGTGGTTAATAACATAGCTGGCATTGAAGAGGTAGACTGGTATCTCTTCAAATGTTTCTTTTTTTTGTCTTATTCTGTTCTTTCTTAGAGGGTGATGAGAATGGGATCTTGTTTTTCAGGTGAATATGATTAAAGATGATGGCACAGTCATTCATTTCAATAACCCCAAAGTTCAGGCATCCTTGTCTGCAAATACGTTTGCCATCACTGGCCACGCAGAGACCAAACAGCTCACGGAAATGCTCCCGGGAATCCTCAGTCAGCTTGGTGCTGACAGTCTCACAAGTCTGCGCAAACTTGCAGAGCAGTTCCCTAGACAGGGTGAGTTGCATGCTTTCAAAATACACGGGAATCAAGCAACGCAATCTCAAAGCAATTTGTATCTTTTTTGATTTAGTGGCTAATTCGTCCTAATCTCATTCGTACATTTTAGTACGTTTTGTTCATCACCCAATTAGGGGTAGGGTTTGGGGTGGACTTTGGGGTCATGCCTTTTAAAAAAATTTGTATACTTTCATACGAATGAAATTGTATGAATTCGCACAAACTAGGCACTTTTTCGGACAACACAAAGTTGTTTCCTCATGAAATCAAGATGTAATATACAGTTCAATGCAATGCAATTCAATGTTGACATTTTATTTATGTAATAATAATAAAAATAATAAGCTTTATAATGAACTTAACAATAAAAATATTTTTATTTATACAACAGTTCTGTCTGGTTCTCGAATCAGATCAGCTGATAGCTGTGTGATATTCTGCAATATCAGAACTCATACAGCTTCCTTACCCTTCTGTATTACTCTGCCCACATAGTGACAGCAGATCAGTAAACTCACTACAGTTTGACAAATATTGCAGCTGTTGGACAACATAATGTACTTTTGAGGCTTTTTAAGCAAATATGTATGTTTTAGATTGCAACTATGCAGTTTATTTATAAGGATAGTGCCTATTTTAAATATTTATAATTGCTGAAATCCAACACATTGGCATCCATTAGCCTGTCATAGAGTTTATGCTGAAGTGTGCTATAGGACTTTGTCAGTAACCTGGGTCAAGTGCTTCAGATGAACTGTATGCCATTACAAAATTGGCACGTTTAAGGTCTGTTTTTAAAAATCAGTTTTCTGTTTTCTTTAAATATTTTAATTACATTACAACATCGATGCTGTAAAAGGAACCTTATAAAATGGAAAAAAGTAACATTAACTGTTTACTGAAAGTTTATCAGTATGAGAATAAACACTAGCTCCTGTTTTCGTTAGTGCAGACTAGTTCAGTAAAAAGAAAGAAAGAAGAAATCCCCGAAATGCAAAAGCGTTTTTCTTTCTCAGACGCAACAGTAATCTGGTAGTGTTTGCGCTGCTTTTGCTTTTTCGGGGTTAATTATTGTGCTCTCCCAATTGCAAAAGAGAAATACTGGGAATTCTATGTAGACTGATGGCATTTCATGCCGTTCAGCCTTATAATCTAAAAATGTCAGCAAAATCTTTGTCTTCACTTTAGACATTATGCTAGAGAATCAATCAAACACTACCTCTAAAGTGACATTGGTAAATTACATGAGTTTTCCGGGTGACAGAACAATATAGGAGATGGGTCTGAAATGCAGGAGACTGCTACAAGAGTGATATTGCTCATATAGCACTTTTAAAAGTAACATCTCTTAGCACTTTACAGACATAAAAAGTGCTGCAGTAAAACATACAAGGATAAATGCAAAAAATTAAAACCAATAAAAAATTTTAAAATACCTAAAATAATAATAATAGTAATACATCTAAAAGTCAAATAGAACAAACGATTAAAGAAATTTTAAGAAATGATTTAACAATACTCAGGGATTCCGCATTGTGAATATTAGAAGGTAAAGAGTTCCACAATTTAGGTGCCAGTGAAGAGAATGCTTGGTCTCCCATAGATTTTAGCTGCGTTGCCTGAGCAGTTAAAAAAACTGCATCAGATGAGCATAAAGCACGTCTAGGAGTGTATGGGATAAAAATCTTAGATAAATATTGTGGCGCTAGACTATTTAAGGCCTTGCATGCAAGCATGAGGATTTTAAAATCAATTTGAAAAACTGACAAAAAGCCAGTGCAGATTTTTCAAAATATGGGTTATGTGCTCTCTTGCACTGGTCCTAGTCAGAATTTTGTATTTTGTTTGGGGTAACTTTAGGAACTCCAGCCAGCAAAGCATTACAATAGTCAATATGGGAAATACATTGTTTTTAATGAATTTGTCAGAAACAGAAAAAAGTTTGGCAGAACTGAAATCAAATGTAAGGTTAGAATCATACCACACCTAGATTTTTTTGTTTTGTTTGAAACTCTAAAGCAGAAAGCTTGGAAGTTACTTCTATAAGTTTACTAAATATCGGTAATGTGACCACACTTTTGCCTAAGCACCATTAGTAGACAGCTACTGCTATGTGAATATTGACATTTGCCACTTCAATAATCTTTGTTTATGATTGTCTTTCAAGTTCTGGACAACAAAGCTCCGAAGGCAGAAGATATCGATGAAGAAGATGATGATGTCCCAGGTATGTCCTTTTAAATGTTTTCTTTTGTACAATCTGTAAAATGTACCATTCACAATTTGTGTTTTTATTTTTTTTCTTCACAGATCTTGTTGAGAACTTCGACGAAGCATCAAAGAACGAGGCCAACTGATCATCAGACCTCCAGTAACGGCTATTCAGGACGAAATCTCCTGCAGTATTTTTAAATTAGAGTGACCAGACATATCATTTCAACACTATTCAGTGAATCCAGAGACTTTTATATCACAAATTGGCTGTTCCAGATCAGATCCATTCCTGAGCTTTCGCCTGCATTTATACAGAAAGAGACGGACGGTTACATTGAATGCTTCACGGTTGTAATTCTTAATCACAGTGCTAGTTGAAATACTAGTTTTGACAACTGCGGCAATGAAGATCAGTCTTAATTTTTTGTTTTCTGTTAATTAAATAAAAATAAAACTCAAACCTTTTATGTATGGTGCTTTGGTTTTTCTGCTATGTGGTCAGAAGTGTAATTAATAAGCGAATATTATATTATAAGAGAATTGATAATTGAGAAATAGTGAAAGATTTAAATGCTAACCAGCTATAAACACTGGTCTGATACAACTTTGGGCTGAAAATAGCAATTTACCATCTATTTAAAACTCATGATTTTGATGACTTTTGGTTTGCATGGCAGACTCCTTCAAACTGAACAAACTTGTCTGTTATCAGGTCTTAAACTGAGAACAAAGATTATTAAAATGACAAATGTCAATATTCACATAATAGTAGCTGTGTGATCACATTACAAGTATTCAGTAAGTCTTGTTTTACACAAGTAACTTCAATCCAAGCTTTTTGCTGCTCAGTGCAAATCATTTGTTTAACTAAACCAAAATTTGTGTGCAGAAATAGTTTACCATTACACAAAATTCCGTATCAGATGGATTCATAAAGAAGTGAATTGATTTTACTAGTGCAAATATACGGAAAGTCTAACTTGGGCTTACTTGCATATCTATTGATTAGTGAGAAATATCTTAATCTTCAGAACATTACAAACTTAAAGGGTTTAGTTCACCTAAAAATGCAAAAAAAAAATAAATAAATAAGTAATCACCCTCATATTGTTACAATCCACTGAGATCTTCATCAGGGTCTCTGCTGGATCTTAAAAGTCTTAAAATGTCTTAAATCTCAAAAACTAAATGTTAGACTTCAAAAAGTCTTAAATTTACTGAAATATTGTGTTGAAGGTCTTAAATCTTTTTAAACGGGTCTTAATTTTCCTTTGGTCATGTATAGCTGCCCAATCTGGCCAACGCTGATCCATTAATTACTGTTAATAATAAAACTTTAAAAGAATTATATATAGGAATGTACTTTTTAGCTCTATATACCATAATGGTTTTACTATTTTCCTTACTATAACATTTGTTCCTGGAAAGATTGCTGTGCATACTTTTAGTTTGTTACAGTTTTTAAAAACCTTTAAATTTTTTATTTTTAAGGAAGGTTATGTTGAAAAAAGTGTTCAGTTAAATAAAAAATATGTTTTTATTTAATATATATAATTATTGAATTATTATTATTGTATTATTAAATTTATTAAACTATTAAAAAAAAGTTTGATAGGGCAAATACTTTTTTTCCAACTGGGACATTCAATAAACTCCCTAGCTTTTAGCCTTGTATGAGTCTAAAATGTCATTCATAATGGTCTTAAAGTCTTAAATTAAACTTGTTGAAACCTGCAGAAATCCTGTTCAGTCATCTTCCTAACACGTATTATCAAAGATATTGATAAAATGAGCGCTCTCTGATTCATCAAAATCCATGAAAAGGAGATATTTTGTGTGACTTAAATGGTTTCAATCATGCAAAACATCAAAAAAAGGCTTTGTTAAGCTTTTGTCTGCTGCGTCAGATTAGGGTGCGTGTTTACTATAGTATACAAGCAATCTAATGCTTCTGTATTGCACTACTGACTCCAATAAAAAAATACTTCATACATCCTGTAGGAAACGTCCACCCTGAGCTGATGGGTAATAGACGAAAAAGGCGAACAAATAATTCTTACAGTTTGCTATTGACGTACAGAAGTTTTCTTGGAGATTTGTATGATTACAGTTGACCCACTAAAGCCACACATAATATTTTGACAATGTTTTTTGGTTCCTTTTCAGGACTTTAAATGTCTTTGAACTGTTGCTGAGTTATTAATAACTGAGGTTTCATTTAGGGGTGAACTAACACCTTTACGTTTTTTCATGACCATTTTTATTGACCAGCTCTATTTTATTTATAATAATCTGAATGCATACTAAGTCTGTGTATATGAATTGGTGATTTGAGATGGGTGGAATCCACAAATATTCGCAATCATTGTAGTTGATGAGATTTCCCTGAAATATTTTACAACCCTCTCAAATGCAGAGGTTCAAGAAACACTGAAATAATGTCTGCAAAATTGTTGAATTTAAACAAACAAATTAAATTTAGTAATGTTCAACTCAGGGACATAGCGGACATTGTAAAAGTGTGGAGGACAGTATGAGATCCAAAAGTTTACGTTCGTATAATTATTAATCATCTGTTTCTAAATGGTCTTTCTCTATAAGTGAGGGGGACATATCCCCCTGTCCCCTGGTAGCTACGCCCATGGTTCAAATTAATTTGTTTGTTTGAATTCAGCCCAAATAAATTTTCAACCACTTAACTTCAGAAAAAATAAATAAATAAATAAATAGTAAATTCAAAGAATCATCTTAAAATCATTAATTTTTCAATAAACACTGAAGTTAACTTGACACATAATAGGACCTTTTTGGTTCCCAAAGAACCGTTTAGTTTTAAAATGTTCTGTAATTATGAAAAATTTAGAAAATATGAAATTTTACGAAAAAGTTTATACTGGGAAGAAACCTATAGCTACAATGATTCTACATAGACCGTCATTGCAACCAAACATATTTAAGACGGAACAAATTCAAGTTGCTCAGGAAATTTGCATACTAACAGAAAGCTATAAAAAGTCCATTTCCAATGCGAAATGACGAAACTTCAATATAGTATACTGTGGCCGCACCTTTTTCAAGATTTACCTGCAAGTAGTGACATGACATAAGATGACAATAATTAAAATGAACTGAGACTTGGTCAGTTAATAAACGTTGACAAGAATTGGTCGTAACATTGTGTCCCTCAGACTTCTCAAGCTACTGCGACGCCCCCGTGAACGCGCGTTCATCTCAAGCGCCGCTGTGCAGCCGCGCGCAGACTCTGATGACGAGCACAAGTCAACAGTGCAGCGGCGAAGATGGGATGCAGAGATCGTGGTAATGTACTTTAATTACATTTATTTATGCAGCATGTCAGTGTCGACGGCAAATTTAATCTTTAATTCCTGAGGGAGTTTTCGGGGGCTTTATTCTCAGTCAATGACTGTATGTGAGGATGCTGTAATTGGCTCTTGTTGACGGTACTCTGTCGCATTGCTGTAGTCACAGCAGCCACAGGCGAGAGTGCTGTGCATCAGCCATATATGAACACACATGTGTTTCCAGCGCAGATGTGATGCTAAACTGGAGTGATGCTGAATCACCACAGGAACGCGTGTCCATGTTAACTGCATATAGCGGTGATGTTTTCTTGTTTGAAGGTTGCGGGAGCTCGTCTGCAATGCAGTGTTGAGATAACCAAACGCTTATTCAGTGAACCCCTGCGGTAACAGATGCTACACTACAAACTTTTGGGTTAACATTTTTGGAATAGACAAAGAATAGAAAATAGCTGTAACGTTTTTACTCTAAAGTGCGACGCTCAGACTTGAACGCTTCGTTACGGGTGCGCGACGCATTCTTTGTCGCGTCGCTGGCATTGGAGATGTGGTGAGGCGACAAACTCGGGCTCTTAATAAGAATCAATCTTCATAAGCACGTTTGTGGATCTATCGTTTGTTTCTGTGCATTTTAATTAGTATGTTTCATAAATAGTTACATGCGTTGTTTGGATCAAATGCACCATTATGATTATTTGCATCTGCATATACACCCATGCAGACGAGTTATTCTGCACACTCAGCAAATCCTCTGTGAAATAGTGATGCTGGACTAGACTCTGTCTAAAACTGTGGCACAGCAGTGATTACAGTTCATATCTCTGAAAAATAGTTAAAATGTTTAAATGAATGTGTATGCTTATTGATTGATTGACTTCTATATGCGTTATATCATGCAACAAATACCATGGTGTACAGAAGATCTGAAATCTCTCCAAGGCAGTGCACCCTATAGATATAGAAATAGAGAAACGGAGCAGCAATTGTAGATTATATTTAAACCTTTAATATAAAAGAAGTTTCTTATAAGATTCAAGATCTCATTTTAAACTTTTATCATTTTACTTTCTTTTTACTATATATTTATTTAGGCTATTAAGTTTAATTGGGAATACAAACCTTAAATTTAGCTGAAATTAACTTAAATTTAAGCTAATATTTATGTTAAGTAAAATGTCATCCCTTCTATCTTCTAAATGCATGACACCTCATATTCAATAATAAACTGTATATAATCTCCATTTTAAAAAGATAAAGGAAGGCAAGTTTATTCATATAGACGTACACAGTGGTAATTCAAAGTGCATTACATAAACAAGAATATAAATTAAGAAAATAAAAATGATTAAAACAGATAAAAATGTGTTAAAACAGGTTATAAAAGAATGAAAAAGAAAAGAAAGACATAATAGTGTGATCTGTCAGACAGCACAGTTCAGCAAAGGCACAGCTAAACAGACATGTTTTAAGTCTTTATTTGAATGTACTTAATGTTGGAGCACATCTGATCATTTCTGGAAACTGATTCCACATTGTTCATAACCTGGAAAAGTCATGGAATTTTGACATGGCATTTTCCAGACCTAGAAAAGTTTTGGAAAAACAGAAAAACCCATGGTTTTGGAAAAGTCATGGAAATTACATTTCCATTAGTCATTTAGCAAAGGTGTTTGTCTAAAGCGACTTAAGCTGCGGTCACACCAGAGCTTGTGCTTGCTAAATTCTGTCGCATGGTGCTGCGAAAAGGTTTGGTAATAAATTATATGATTAGACGTTAATAAAAGTGAGCAATTGCTCCATATTTTAAATTTCTTATTTTAAATGGTCTTCTATTAATCTAACGTAATCACCTGATGCAATTTCGCTGGGAAGAATTCACCAAGCTTGAACTTTCGAATGCAGTGAAATGCGAAACTTGTCGCGCGTGTTTGTGTTTTTGGTCTGCCACATTCCCATGCCTATGAATGGAAGTCTATGGAAAGAAAAGTGCAGTGTGATTGTGGCTTTACAATAGAAGTGTTTTTATCTACTATTACTAGTTTAACAAACTATTAACATCATCTAAAAATAGTTTGCTGGAATACTAGAATGGGCGTTAGATGTTTTTACTTTCTCACACAATTAGTGCTGTGTAAGCATCATCTATTTTACATAGATATAAAAATAAATTGAAACTAAAGAGATTGTTTTGTGTTTTCTCATATGCTGTAATAAATTTCAACTTTCATTGTGTTTCCTATGATTTACCACATGCACGTAGACATTACATGAAACATTAGATCATGATAATTGACTTGAAAGTCCTGGAAAAGTTTTGGAATTTTTGTAGTAAAAATGTGTATGAACCCTGATTCCAGCAGCGAGGGGCACAGTACGATCTAAATATTGTTTAAAAATGTGGATTTGGATCAATTTGACTTGCCTTGAATATTGACTGTTTATTAGCACCTACAAACCCATACGAATGCCTTATTCTGCATGACCGTATTCTACATCCCTTAACCAGAAGATTTTTGTCACTGTGGATATTTAAAAGGCTAAGAAGAAAGATAAACCATAATCTGATTCAGTGATGAACGATGACGTATTTACATTCATTAACTATCAACAGAAATATACCACAATATTGTAGAACTATATTAAACTCTCGCTAAACTGTCAGTTAAACGACACACTGTAAAACCTAACAGTCAAATTTATCACATGAAATGAGGGTAGTTAACTCAAAATTTACTGAAAGTTAAATCCACTCATTTAAAAAGAGTTTTGATCTCAGTTTTGAAGATAATGAGTTAATTAAATACCTCATTACTTCAACTTAAATGAAGTAAGTTCACAGTATTCATATAGATTTTTTTTTTTTTTTAACTCAGATGGTTTGTTGCATTCAATTTCCTCAAACTGTTTGAATTGCCTTAACTTACTGGGTACTCAACTGGTTTGAGTTCTCTTTATTTATTGGGTTTTACTGTGCTCAAATAGCTTCATTTACTCAAATTGATTAAGTTCACAGTACTTATTAGGATTTGTTTTTAAACTTAAATGGTTTCTTACAATTGGTTTCCTCAAATGGTTTGAGTTACCTTAACTTTTTGGGTTTTACAGTGCAGAACATTCAGCTGAAAATACAGTGGTTTTCTATGCAGAATCTTTTCATTTTTATAACTTATAATTGTGTGCAGGAAATGTGATACAGTAGGCCATTTTGGGTTAAAACAAACACAGCCAAACAGTCCTGACAAATCTACCGGGCTGCTGGGAATTAATATCTGACTCATCTTTTGGCAGGGCTTTGCGTGGGCCATGTTGTGATGGTCTGAAGGTAAAACAAAGCTTAGGCTGGGCTAAAATATGATCAGTAATCCTCTGGCATTGAGCTCTCTCCACTGAGGCAATGAGGCAAGCGGTAACCGCCACTCTGTCAGTGTGGGGCGAGAGGCGTTTCGGCTACTCCACCCTCAAGGACTCCAGCGAATCTCTGCTGGACGAGCGCAAGCTGAGGCCTGGCCTGAAAGAAGACTCTGTTATTGAAGAGAAGGAGAGAGCAGAGAATGAGCAGGAGCAGGTGGAGGCCGTGCTGGGACCTCCATCGTCCCCTGTGGAGGACACCCACCAATCAGGCACCACAGAGCCCTCAGATGCCATGCTGGAGTCATGCCAGGACCAGAAGACGAGTGATGGGATGGAGGCGTCTCTAGTGTCTGGCCCCAAGAACATTGATTCTGGGAGGAAGGGGTCTCTTGGTGCTTTGCCAGTGCAGCGCTGCAGTTCCCTGGGCACTACGGCCCCTCAATGGGTCCCTGATTCCCAGGCACCAGCATGCATGAAATGTGGATCCAAATTCTCCTTCACTAAAAGACGTCATCACTGCAGAGCATGTGGGAAGGTGAGAAATGCGTGTGCTTGTGTTTTATTTCATTTTTTGAAACCACAGTTGTTGTTTTTTAAAGTATGAAATGTTTTTTGTAGGTTTTTTGTGTGGTGTGCTGTGATCTGAGATACAAACTCACTCATCTGGGTGGGAAAGAGGGTCGCGTTTGTGTCACCTGTCATTCAACTTTGATTAATCGTGAGTGTTGTGCTGTATTCACATACACTTTAAAAAAAATGATGGATTGATTTTCATCCTATTTTGGGTACAATATTGGGTGAGTTATATATAAATTACTCACCTTCATGTTGTTCTAAACCCCTGAGACCTTTGTTCATCTTCAGAAAACAAATTTTAGATGAAATCCAAGACCTCCCTCATCCTCCACAAACTTGTTAAAAGTCCAGAAAAATTCAAATCAAAACCCAGATAATATGCCTTCAGTGATTCAATTGGAATATTATCAAACGACAAGAATACTTTTTGGGCTCACATGCTTGTGAAAGCGCGCCCTATACTGACACTGAAGAGAAGAAACGGTTGTTATTTTTTATTGCTAATTATTGTTATTTTATTTATTACTGTCATTTATTGCACGTCTCATAAAAGAGTAGGGGTGTGACCCCGGTGTCCTGGTCAAATTCCCTCCATCGGCTCTTACGATCATGGCATTCCAATCTTCCCCATCTACTGAATTGGCTCTATGACAGTCTCTCCACTCCACCTATAGTTAGTGTGTAATGAGTGCACTGGCGCTGTTGTCCTGTGGCTGCCGTCGCATCATCCAAGTGCATGCTGCACACTGGTGGTGGTGTGAAGAGACCCCCCCTATGATTGTGAAGTATGGCCATACACAATTAATGCGCTATATAAATACACATTACATTGTTAAACGGCAGTCATAATTATTCGATTTAAGCCCTGAAGGCATTCGGTCTGTTTTGGTAGCTTTCTGGTTTTTGAGTGTGTCTGGACAGTTGCTGTCCATGTGGGACAAGTGACCTAAAATAAATCTAAAATATGGGTTATTGACATGACGTTGCATTTTCATTTAAAAATGAATAGAATTACTATTGAAATCTTTTAAAATGCAGTAAATGGTTAAACATTTATTTGTCTTCGACGGACCTCTTGTTATAAAAGCTGCTGTTATTACATTTTGTATACATTTTTAGGCAAATATCCTAATAACACAATGACAAGCAAAAACAGACGCAACAAACTTTTAAATACCAGCCACTGCTCTCCTAATGAAATGGTAAAGGTTTTTAATCTAGTTAATACCTATTAAACTTCCTTAACATAATAGGCAACTGAGTGACTGATGTTGTTGGTTTTCACTGAATCTCAGTTGTGACTTTAATTTTCAAACATCTGCTAGTTATTTTATTTTCAAAATATGGTGAACCATAATATTAATAGTAATAATAATAAATCCTTACATATAGTGCTTTTCTGGACACTCAAAGCGCTTTACACATAGGGGGGAATCTCCTCATCCACCACCAGCGTGCAGCATCCACCTGGATGATGTGACGGCAGCCATTTTGCACCAGACCTCAACCACACACCAGCTGATTGGTGGAGAGGAGACAGAGTGATGAAGCCAATTATGATATGGGGAGGGTTAGTTGGCCATGATTGACAGAGGGCTGTGGGCAGATATGGCCAGGATGCTGGGGTTAAACCCCTACTCTTTTTCGAAGGACATCCTGGGAGTTTTAATTTCCACTAAGAGTCAGGACATCGGTTTAGAGTCCCCGTCACTATACTGGGGCATTAGGGCCCACAAACCGCAGGTTGGGTGCCCCCTGGTGGTCTCACTTATACCACTTCCGGCAGCAACCTAGCTTTCCCATGTGTTGCTGCTTTCAGTACTATGGCAATAAATGTCAAAACTCACATTGGGAGCATTTAACTCTAAATAATGCACATCATCTGTACCTGAAGTGTTCTTTGTCATAGTAGTGTATGCTGTCTGCTGCAATGTCATTGAAATAGAGTTTCTAAAATAGACATTTAATGCATCGCCGTCTCAGATGTTTGGGACAAAAACACCTTTTAACATGGATAAAACAGGATTTATAGCATGTCGCAGAGCCGTGTCGTATGTAGTCAGGACACGCTGTTATAGTGTGACTGTCCCAAATATAGTTCAATAAATTAAAACTCTTACAAATAAAAATCGTGAAAGGACCACATTAAAATTACAATATGTGACTGAAGCACCCTGTGAAACCCATGGCTTGCACTTTAGGTTTTTAACTCTGACTTTTTTGTTAATATTTATTGTTCTTTGGTGTGACACCTTTATATTGAGAATGTCCAATAAGTCATGGAGAAATAAAAATGTTATTCATGATTTCATAAAAGCCACTGTATGAACGTAAGTGTTCAACAATGAAGATAAATCGACATAGGACGTGTAAAACAGTAAAAAAAAGTATTTTTGTATATATACACTTTTTGTTACTGAATATTTGTTAACTACCCAAATCTTAACTTGTGTTCTGAAGATGATTGAATGACTCTGGGTTTGGATCGACATGAGGGTGAATAATTATTGAAAGATTTTTAAGCTCTCTATATTTTGGAAAAAAAGACTAATGATTGTGTTTTTCCCTTGTGTATGTACTGTTTATACACATTAATTATGCAGTTGCAATGATGTGATTCAACAATTTTTAATCTTAAATTTGGTAGTTGATCCTCCTATGTATGTACTTATGTGTTGTTTATTTATTAAACATTGTGTAATAACTAATTATTTATTTAGTATTGTGTGTTACAATCACTATTGTGTGTTACTGTTCAATTATATTATTAATTATAATAAATCTTTAGGCACACTTCGAAAGGACCAAAAGAAGGTTTGGTTTGCAGATAATGTCCTTCCTCAATCTGAAAGTAGAAGTGCCAACAGTTCACCTATACACAGGAGTGTGTCCCACACACAGAGCGCTGGACTCGCTCAGGCGGTATGACGTGAAAACTTTCTGCTTTCTATATTTCATTTTCTCGTTAATCTTTGCAACGTAACTTAAAAACAGTAACACTTTTATATTTACACTGTCCAGAACTTTTTTTGTTTAATTAATTTTGTGCATTTTAGAATATAGAAGATATTTATTTCATTTTGTCATACTTGTTTTTAATTGAGCCTTCTTGTAAAGTTTGTAAAGACTTTATACACACTCGTATGATGAACCCTCTGATAGAATTTATAATACATTTTATTTTAATTTCCGCTTAATCTTGATGAAGTAGATTATGGGAACATTTGTTAATTAATAAGTTAACTCTTTAGTGAAGCTTTTAAATTTAATTTTATTATTATTATTATTATTATTATTATTATTATTATTATTATTATTATTTACTATGGTTTAACATTAAACAAACCATTTAAGACCCTTATAAAGACCTTATTGAGAGGATGTCAGTTCAATTAAAATTTTCCTCTAATATTTAAGTTACCTTTAGGAAAAAAAAACAACCTTTATTACTTAAAGCACAATGACCTTTGTTTTTGTTTTTCTGTAGGATGTGTCTGACCTTAGAGCAGCAGATGAAGTCAGTGGTCTTAGTAGCAACACGAAGCCCACTCCACCAAAGGACCTTCCACCTATTCTGACATCAACAGGGGTCAAAGGAGGTATAAATGTTTTCCCACAATTGTATTAAAGGTGCCATATATTGCATTGGTTTAATAAGTTGTTCTCTGATATCTACATAGTAGGTTTATGGCTTCGGTAAGTTTAAGAAAATCTCTAGAAACGATTTTGTAAGCTCATTTATTACTGCATAAAATAGAATCAGAAGGTCCATAATTGACCATATATGGATTGAGTTGTAAATAATAACGCACTCCACTCTGACCTGCAGCTCTCACACACACATGCACACACACAGAGCATGATGTACACTGAACATGGACATATATACTGTTAATCCAATCAGAATAACGTTAACCTATTTTGCTCACAAGATGTGGATGAAGGCTAATTATAAATAAACTTGACAAAAGAAAGTGATAGAGATGTATTGCTGTATATTTTTAAGCTATAGACGAATTAACAGACGAATTGCAGAGTCGAATTGCAGAGTCCAGCATTTCTAATTAGGTCGTCACTTCATTCAGCTCCCTTTTAGCCAAAGACGACTGCGGTTGGCATTAAAAGCAGTGTGGTGTACAGTAAAAGTTACGTTTTCTATTTTTGAAATTTGGCATCCTACCGCACAACACGACATGTTTGCCATTGCAACCAGACTCTTTTTGCAACCAGAGACCCATGTGATGTCATGTGTAACGTAGGTTGGTAATTCCTCTATAATATCAAAGTAAATACAGCCAGGACTTAATATCATCTGCATGAACAGATGACATATGAGCTGAGTGATTTGACACAATACAGCAGTCTACACGTGTTAAACATACGCTTCAAATTTCACAATAAACATGGTAAATTTACAAAAGACACAACAAAACATACCTTAGATACAATAAAACAAATCTTATACCTCTTTGGAGTGGAGCCAAATAGATGTATAATCTGTAAATTTTGCATTTTGCGTTCTGAAACACGTCTTGCGCATTCGATGCCCAAGTTACACATAGTAAACTATCTGCAGTTGTAAGTTATTTGAACTTAGTAAGTTAAATATAGGCTTTAAAATAACTAATGGAGGGAAACTACCATTATTTTCTCACTGGAAAACTTTGTTGCTTATCAAACACAGCCTGAGGCATGAATTTTAATGATGTAAAAGCTACATGAGTCTAGGTTCTCTTGATGACATCAGGTCTGGATGAATGACCTAAAGTAGTCATAAATGCAAATGCATGGCCCATGAGGCTTGTCACAGTTTGTTTTGTCCTTTAATTGGTCCATTGTCCTTTGGATTTTTACATATTGATTTTACATGATAACGGGTAAACAATGGTCTCGAAGGCTCATAATATGTCCATTTGCATATATTGATCTCTTATTATTCTATCATGCCTTTATATATACCTAGATTTTCTTTATAGGGCACCTTTAAATTAGATTTAAAAGCAAATTCTAATTCACAGCAAAATACATTTCTATAGCATTTTGATTTTATGGTGGTTTTTAACCCTTTAACTGGCACCCGTTTATGCACGTCTAAAGTATCTAAAGTATTTGATTTGTATTTTGTACATAATTACGAGGTATTAAAGACCATTTCTTGTGTGTTTATATTCAGATTATACTCTGGAGGAGAAGAGAACAGAGTCGTCACTCTTAGAGGAGTTGGAGAGAGGTCTTGCTGAGCCTTTAGTGTTTGTGCTTAATGCAAACCTTCTGGCTGTGGTGAAGATCGTCAGCTGTATGTTCCTAATCTCCACAGTTCATGAATGTATGGTTTTTTTGGCATGTGGAACCAGTGTGAACTGGAATGGTATATAATATATTGTGATTGAAGTCAGTTTAGTCAGTCAATATGGGTTTTTAGAAGTCAACTCTTTCACTCCATTTACTTCACATCAAACCAGGCTTAAGAATTATAGACTACAGCTATTATAGCACATTTAATACATTACACAGTGCTCACATTACACAATGCTCATAAAAGCCCCTAGCTATGGTCATTAAGTTACTATGGTTACTACTAATGTTTGAGAGTACTGTAAACTGTATTAAAAATTGATTGGAACTGCCTATGCATTTGTCAGGGTTGGCAAGGAGGAACCAAACGCAGAATAGTCAGAAAAAAAACACCGGGTTTATTTACAGGATGGGAAACAAGGCAATGCAGAAGGACAGTTCACGGAATAGTGCAGGGTGACGGCAAAAGAACAGGCTGGCGAGGCATGATACAGAGGGAAGGGTCTTATGGGGGTGGAACAGGCTGGTCAGGAAAGGAGAAATTCAAAACTTTAGGCCAAGCAGTCAGTGAGTAGCTAGCAGAACCTCAGGTCTGGGGAAGGGGTGGCAAACAGATGGAAGTCAGTGGGATCCAAAACCAGCCGAGACTCAGGAGGCAAGTGACACAAGCAACATAACAAAACTAGAAAGCTGGGGAGACAACAGAATCTAAAAGAAGAGTAAGTAAAATTAAACCAGAACAAAGTAAAATAAGAAATATTAAACAGCTCGATAAATAAAATAAAACAAGTAAAGCCTAGTACTATGATATTTTAGGCCCGCTTTGAGCAAGATTTGGAAGTTATTGAGCTCGCCGATAGATCGGGCTGTGATCAGGGAAAAATCTGCGGGTGCTCGGCAGTGTTTATGTGTGAACTTCTGACCAACGCATCAAAGAGGCTCGCTGATGCATCGCCGACACCTCGCAGACAGATCCAATATCTAGCATGCTGAATATTCCAGAGCTGTTGGCCGACTCAACTCACTTGTGGTTAGATGTAGTGACGAGCTGCAGCCAATGAGAGAGCGTCTGTAATGGGCCAGATTAGGCATCGATTCACTCACTTTATTCTGTGTTAACACAGACACGAGAATAGGGTATATTAACAGTGGAACTAGAATTCTATAACTATTAGAATTACCATACTGTCATTCTGACCGTTCTCAAATAAAATGTCATATTCTCAGGTCATATTTAAATTCAAAGCTTCTTTTGAGATATTAAAATTAAGCTTTGAATGTCTGTCATCATATTTTAAGACACCATTACCCAAGAAATATAATTTTTTGGGTAATACAATCATATGTAGTTAAGACAGTAGAACACCCACAAAGGTCTTGGCCTCGCTTTCATTTTCAAACAAGAGCTATTTCGCGGCACAGAATATGCTGTTTTGATATATATCTGAAGTAAATTTATGGTTTTGCTATCAGAATGTTTACGTTAGCAAGAAGTTGCTAGGCAAATAAAGCATGCATATTTAAAGTCACAGCGAAAAGAAGCAGACAGGCATGCAGTCATTTTGACCTATATAGTTATTAAAGATAGATATACTCAGTTCTTTTCTGTTTTTTAAATCAAAAAATGACAATGTTAGAAAGAAATACACAGATATTTAGGAAACGTCAGGGTGTTATAGATGTATCAGTTTTATTTCAAAGAGATGTAGATGCTCTGTTTAACTGTTTTCTCTCTAGTTTAGTGTTCAGTTTTTCCACTTACAAAGTCACCATGTAAATAGCAGATGTGCTATGGTGCGGTGCAACTGACTCTTAAAGGGAATGGGAGATGAGACTCTGATTGTTTTATTCTCAAAACACACCTATAACTCATTAAGAGAATAAGCTCAACCCTGTAAGGCCATGCGCCACGGCGCAGAGTGGATTTTTCCATCCTTAAAAAAACCAAAAGTGGATTCTGACACGCCCTTAATGCGTTTGCGCCCTGCGCTTTGCACTTTGTGCATGGATCATCAAAATAGAGCCCTACGTCTTGAAATATTAAGTCTTGAACTACAAACAGAAATGAAAATTAAAATAAATAAAAAAATAGAGACAAAATCAAAAGCGTAAATGAACTCAAGCTAAAGGACAAAAAGACTTGAACTAGATTAATAATACTAGACTATATAAAACTTTTCTATTAAGGACTAACAAGACTAGCTAGACAAGCACACAAATAGATAGTGTGACAAACCGATAAGGGGGAAATGAGTACAATAAAAAAGTAAAAGAGTAGAGAGCACAGGGAACAGGTTAACATAATTAGACAAAGCCTATACAAGAGGGTGAGGCATAGGAAAACAAGGGGACAAGGGGAACACATGGCCAACAAAAAAGAGACACACAAAACAATCAATGAGAAATTAAACACTGACAGGAGTGACAGGGCTGGATCCTGACACATTAGGTAATGAACAATTAGTCTGTTATATTATTAGATGATAATGCACACTGGAGGTGTAATGCACTTGTTTTTAAATAATTAAATGGACTGAAGTAAAAAATCTTCTGCTTCTACTTTGGTTACCACATCTAAAGACGCATTCTGAAGTTGTATTTCAAGACATTTGTCAGGTTTTTGTCAAACTCCTGTGTGTAGATGTAGTTCCTTACACATCGCATCCAAATTGTATGTAATATATTTTTTTCTGTGGAAAAACAACTGTGGCCTCGGCTCATTTTATCATGCTGATAAAGTGCACTCAAGAACTATGTACTACATAAGGAACTAGTGAACAAGTTAGTGTCTTCAGATGCTGCAAAAGAGCCGGCAATGAAACTTGATTCCAGTTTTGAAATCATCGCCACCAAATCCATATCGTCACATTGTTGTTGTTTTTTTCGAATGTGTGTGCATGTAATGTACTTCTAAAAACAATATGCTGGTGTGTTCATGTAGATTACTGTGGCGTTTTTGCGTTCCTGTAGATGTGAACCGACGGTGCTGGTGTGTAATGTCGAAGGGCATGCATGCTGTTGGACAGCCTGAGGTGGTCATTCTACTGCAGTGTTTGCCGGAGGAGAAGAGATTCCCGACGGATATTTTCAATCATTTCATTCAGATCTACTGGGACGCCCAAACAGGTGACACTTGATTCAGATGTTCAACATTAGACCAAACATCTGCAAAGGCTTGAAAAAATTCTTAATCTTGCTGTTTCTCCAAGTAGCAGGGAAGCTTCTGAATCACCTCAGTCACTCTTTGGTGTCCCGAGGCTTTCTGGGTAATAATGAGCATGCTGGATTTGTTTACGTGCGCCCGACATTCCAGTCTCTGGAGGGCTTGCCATTACCTGCACCACCATTCCTGTTCGGGTTGCTCATGCTCCGTGCAGAGGTTCCATGGGCCAAAGCCTTTCCCCTGAGACTCATGCTGCGTCTAGGAGCTGAGTATAGATGTAAGAAATTACGATTCATATTCAGTACTGTTCAAAAGTTTGGCATTGGAGTGATTTTTAAAAAGGAGCTACTGCATTTTTGGCTATGGAAACAATGCTGGTCCTAATTAAAAATTCCCAGTTTCCTTGAATAAAAACATAATTTTGTTTTATTCTGTGATGTACTGATGATATTTCCTCAAAATGTTAAATAAAAATGTTTATTTATCTTCTCTCGGCACCTGTGCCTTTGGGTTGGGGATCGGGCTCTCTAGTTTGTGCTTACGGGCCAAACAGCAGTGCAGAGTACCTGTTCTTCTTGGGAGGACTGTTGGAAGGTGCTCCAATTGGAGACTCTATCATTCTACTATGGGGACTTCAATGCCCATGTGGGCAACAACAGTGATTACTGGAGAGACATGATTGGGATTGGCATGATTGGCAATCTGCTCTAATCTGATGCAATGTGAGCTGATCTGATCACACTTTCAGTGGTTTTCTGTTGTTGGATTTCTGCACTAGTCACAGTATGTACATATTGAACATCATTACATTTGCGGTAGTTTCATCTGATTTCCGACTGTTTGTCTTTGACACTTGGGTAAAGAGAAAGGCGGACCTGTCAACTGATCACCATCTGTGACTTGGATCCACTTGCAGAGGAACCTGGACTGATCCTTTAGGCCCAAATATATTATGAGGGTCTGCTGGGAATGTCTGGCTGAACCATAATTTAGAGATTTTCAGCTCTCACCTTTGGAAGAACTTTAGGATTAGATCCTGAGGAAAGCTGGAGACATGAGACTGAGTGGTCCTTGTTCTTTGACTCCAATGTAGAAACGGCTAAAGGGGCTGTAGCTGTAACCCAAAAACCCCTTGCTGGATATCGGAAGTAAGGGAAGATGTCAACCTGAAGTAGGAGTCCTACCAGATCTGGTTGGTATGTAGGACTTCTGAAGCAGATGATCAGTACTGACAGGCCAAGAATGTTGCGGCTTGATCAGTCGCAGAAGAGTTTAGGTAGACCATGGAAGGCTCCTAGGAGTATAGGGGTTTGGAGCACTCTGTTAAGGGCTGTATGACCAGAGCAGGATATTGGTTTGCATTGCCGGTAATAAGTCAGACTTGTTCGTCGTGTATGTTGGAAGTCTTTCAGAGCTGGCTTTTGTCACCGGTTCTGTTCATTATCTTTATGGACAGAATTTCTGGGATCTGGATTGGGGATGATGATGTCCTGTTGGCTTCATTCAACCTGTAGCTTCAGCACCCACAGGAACAGTTTGTTGTCGAATATAAAATGGCAGGTTTAAAAACCTGCACCTCAAGTCTGAGACTATTTCCAGGTTGGAGGAGAGTCCTTGTACCAGGTGAAGGATTTCAAGTATTTGAAATCAAGTTGATTTCAAGTATTGGGATTTGCTCAAGAGTGAAGGAAGGAACATGGGTTTGACACATCTCATTGGTGTAGCAGCAATGTGGTCAATGTACCAGTCTGTTGTGGTAAAGGAGTTGAGTTCAATCAATGATTGATTCAATCTGCATTCCTACTCTCACCTATGGTCTTGAGGTTTGGGTCATGTCTGAAGGCACACAATCTTGAATACAAGTGGCCAAAATTAGTGAGGAGCTCAAGAAATTACACAAAGGTTACATCCTTCAAAAACATCATGCCAATGCCAAACCTTGCAATATTAAAAACCTTAATCTCAATGATCTTTAACAGGGATGGGCAAACTTGGTCTTGAAGGGGCCGGTGTCCTGCAGAGTTTTGCTCCAAAGCTAATTAAACACACCTGAACATGCTAATCAGTGTCTTCAAGATCACGAGACAGCAACAGGCAGGTGTGTTTGATTAGGGTTGGAGCTAAACTCTCCAAGACACTGACCCTCCAGGACTGTTTGCCTATCTTAAATCATTTGAATCATCATATAACTCTTATATCAATGTCTATTTGTTTTATTTGAATGACTAACCTTTACCCCTTGAACCACACCGATTGAGTTTTTTTTCTGTCCTGTAGTCTACCCCTGTCCCCTGTTCAGTGTGCGCTTCAGAGAACCTCTATTTGGACCTGTTAACAACAGTATAATGAGACTCTTAGTGGTAAGACTCATTTCATTTACTCTATCCTGTTGCACTGTTTCCTGTTTAGTTCTTTTTAATTGATTTCCATTCTATATTGACTCTTGTAGGATTTCCGTTTTTACCGTTACACATTGCCGACAGTTCCTGGGCTTGTGGTTGATTTAGAGGCAAGAAGTACCTGTATAAGAATACCTAAAACACATCATCCAGAGGTACCACAACATTACACTAACATATCCATCTTTTTACTATGCATAGCATTATAATCTCCTCACGGTTCATCCATCAAATATTAAAAAGGCTACTTGCTAAAATTATTAGCAAATTACTTTCAGCAGACCATGAATAACCGCATGAGCTCAAGATGAGTCTTTCTGCAGAAATATTATGGGTGTATATTGAATATTACTGTGCTTTAGAGAATACAAAGTGAAAATAATCTGGAGAAACAAAACTCAAAAAGAGATACAGATAGGCTCGTGATATTAATGTCATGCCAAAATGCTAAGCGTAAAGTTATTTTCAGATGAACAGATGAAAATAAAACACAAAGCCAAAATGGACCTCTCATTCAATTTTCAATATATTAATGGATTATTTGTAGTGCAACTTATTTAAAGTGATTTATTTCAGTACATTTAAATAGTAGTTCTTCAAACAGAAAGTGCAACCCACAATTGAAACAAAAAACCCCACAAGTGTTGTCACAATTAAAAATAATGGTGGATGAATAAATCCATAATTTTTTTCGAGATCATGGTATCAAAGTAGACTGTAAAAGCATGATATTTTTGTTGAGCGCGCCTGGAATATCAGAAGAATTATCATTACAGTGAAGTTCAACAGATTAGCAGACCTGAGGTACTGTAAAGAGTCATTCCTTCATTTCTCAAGCTAACGAGGCTCTTGGATGTTTATCTGCTGGTGTTTTAGCTGCTGAAGGCTCTGAATAAGTCTAATGAGAGAGTGCTGGCTCTGGGCGCCTGCTTTAATGAGCAGGCCGACTCTCATCTCATTTGCGTGCAGACGGCAGATGGACAGTACCAGACCCAGGCCATCAGCATTCACAGCCAGCCACGTAGAGGTGAGAACGAACATATGAAAGCTAATGACAGATTGTACAATGTCCTCCACTTTTTTTAGCACCCTTGATGGATATGAGCAAAGAAAGCTGTGGACATTTTGTCATTATTGTTTTTTTTTTGCATGAAAATATTAACTAAAAATCTCCTGTCATTAAGAACAAACCATTGCAAACACAGCACATTTTGTCGAAAACTAATGTCTACCTAAGCAAATCTGTTTCTATTGCTTTTTGTTCTCTCCTAGCCAGGAGGCTAATTCTGGTAAAATCCTCAACTCCAACATTTAATCGCTGAATTAAAGATGTTATCTATAACATACAACTAGAAAAACATAGAAAATAATCATGGAACAGAATCTTTACCAAGCTCATGGGAGTCAAACACAATATTAATTCTTTTTCCACTGCACCATGACTTTATATTCTATATTGTTCATTATTTCTGTTTAGTGACAAGACATTTGTCTAAGCAAAGTCAGACCTTACTGTCCTAATTAAATAAATAAAAATCAAGGCAAGATCATATTTTATTTATGTAAAATAAATGTAATCTAGAGGCCTTTACCTTTCATATAAGCCACGTCTGATAGCAAATGATCAACTAGAATTCAAGTTATTATTTGTTGTTCCTAAAAACTTGGATTGGCGACAAGACTTTTGTCAGGTAGTGTATACATCCACAATTATACCCCTGTGAATTCATGTAAGAAATAATGTCTTGAAGTATATTCTTATTGATATTTTACTTGTTTTAATACACACAGTGATGAGCATCAGAAATTGTTCAACCATGACCACCTGTTTCAGGGATATGAAGAAAAAACTCAACCAGTTATTTACTCAAACTCACTCAGTTATTCAATACAGTGAGAAAAACCAAAGAATAGAGCTGTGAATTGACATAAAAGGTTGTTGAGAATAGGGAAATGGAAATAGGATAGTTTAAGTGGCCACAGTTTAATCACAATTGGAAAGTTTCAAAAGTTAACTGATTTGGGGTCAGAAAGTCCAAATAAAGATTCCAAAAACTAAATGTTTAAAAAACAAACTCAATCAAATTTAATTAAATTGTCATCAAAAGGGTTGAAGAAAAAAAGAGCCATTTTACAGCCTTCTCTGCTCATAGTGTGCTATAAATACTGTTGAAGTCAGAATTATTAGCCCCCCTTTGATTTTTTTTTTCAACAAAGCATGTTTAACAAAGCATGAAAATTTTTAACAGTTGGTCCGATAACATTTTTTCTTCTAGGAAAAATGTTATTTGTTTTATTTAGGCTAGAGTAAAAGCAGTTTCTAATTTTTTAAAAGCCATTTTAAGGTCAAAATTATTAGTCCCTTTAAGATATTTTTCCCCGATTGTGTACAGAACAAACCATCATTATACAATGATTTGCCCAATTACCCTTACCTGCCCAGTTAACCTTGTTATCCTAGTTAAGTATTTAAATTGCCTATTAAGCTGAATACTAGTGTCTTGATAAATATCTAATGAAATACTGTTTACTGTCATCATGACAAAGATAATTAGTGATGAGTTATTATAAGCTATTATATTTAGAAATGTGTTGGAAAAAATCTCTCCGTTAAACAGAAATTGAGGGAAAAAATAAACAGAGGGGCTCATTTTTTCTTTTCTTTTTTATATATTTCCCAAATTATGTTTAACAGAGCAAGGTCATTTTCACAGTATGTTAATGTTTTTTTCTTCTGGAGAACGTCTTATTATTATTTTTTTTTTTTTTAGTAGAATAAAAGCAGTTTTGACCATTTTAAGGTCAAACTTATTAGCCCCATTAAGCTATATATATATATATATATATATATATATATATATATATATATATTGATAGTCTACAGAACAAACCATTGTTATACAATAACTTGCCTAACTACTCTAACCCGCCTAGTTAACCTAATTAACCTAGTTAAGCCTTTAAATGTCACTTTAAGCTGTATAGAAGTGTCTTGAAAAATATCTAGTCAAATATTATTTACTGTCATCATGGCAAAGATAAAAGAAATCAGTTATTAGAGATGAGTTATTAAAGCTATTATGTTTATAAATGTGCTGAAGAAATCTTCTCTCCGTTAAACAGAAATTGAGGGAAAAAATAAACAGGGGTGCTAATAATTCAGGGTAGCTAAAAATTCTGACTTCAACTGTATGTTTTGTTTGTTTTTTACTTGAATGACCACTTGAGGGCGCTGTCTGGCTCTCACACAAAGTTTGTTTGATTCATTGTTGACAGGAATTCTCTCACTCCATCTGAATCTTTGTTTCTGTTCATCTTTCAGTCACCGGCTCATGTTTTTTCGTGTTCAGTGGAGCACTCAAACCTTCTTCAGGGTACTTGGCCAAGTCCAGCATTGTGGAAGGTTAAACATTTGTTATCTGAGCATTTCCATTGATTCATGTCACAGAAATTGAATGTTAATGTCCACAGATGCCACCCAGTTTGTGTACTTCACAAAAAATAAAAATAAATAAAGCTAGCAAATGCTGGGAATGTAAGCTTTGATGCTGGTTAGCTGGTTTAAGCTGGTTCTTCAGCTGGTGACCACCAAGAACCAGCCTAAACCAGTATCAAAAACAAACTTTATCAGTGTATGTTTGTGTTTTTAGCTGGGTTGTGCACTATTATATTCTATTTTTATATAAAAACAGTGCATATAAAAATTAGAGAGCAACATAATTTCTAAGAAGTCAATTTCTTTGAAGTCGTTTTAACCCTAGCAGGAGTAAAAGAGCTGATAATTTACATATTTTCTGAAGAATAGTATATACAACTTAAATAAAATTTTTTTTTAAAACAACTCAATAATCGAACACCTTCAGAATCCTCCTGAAGTGATTTTTGGTCATCTAAACCTGGTGGTAATTCCCTTTACCTTAGAACCCTTAATTCACCAAGCCTTCCAGTTTTCACAAACTTTGCAAGATGCGGAGCCGTTCTAAAGTAAATGAAAGCCTCTGACAGCAGGTTGAGCAGATGAAGACCAAATTGAGGACACTTTCAGTCATAGCAAGAGAACTCAATTTGTTCCAGATCTGTCATTTCTAGAATAATGTATCTTTATGATGTCATTCAGTCCTCCAAAAAGTCCACAAAATAAAATGGGAAAGAATACAAGTTAATGCAGAGAATCACTTTTGTCAGTTGGCTCAACACTGAAGCTGGAATTGCTCACCAGTTCAATAATATATTACATTATTTCTGGGAAAAAATAGTAGAGTATTTACAAATTGTTCTTTAATTTAGATCATGCTGTGGTGTGTTCATTCAAATAATACACTTCAAATACCACTTAATTAGCCAAGGATTAAATAGTTGTGCACTTGTGTTGAAGTATGCACTTGTGTTGTATACAGTATACACTAGACAGTTGAGTTTATGGAAAATACATTAACTTCATAGTTAAAAATACTATAGTAATTTATAGTAAATACTAAATTACTTGAATTAATCTGTTGTGGTAATCCTATTGTGGTAATATAACCATTATAGTAATAATATAATGAGCCTACAACTGTACTAATAATTTCTACAAGTATAGGTTATATTATTCTCAAATACTCCACAATTTACTATAATTCAAATTTCAAGTATACTACAGTATTTATTCAGTTTTTAGTTGACAATACTACAGTATGCTGCCGTATGTTGAAAACACTATAATAATATACCAGGGGTGGCCAACCCTGTTCCTGGAGAGCCACCTTCCTGCAGATTTCAGTTGCAACCCATATCAAACACACCTGATCCAATTAATTAATACCTGAACACCATGGGATAATTACAGGCAGGTGTGTTTGATTATAGGTTGCAACTGAAATCTGCAGGAAGGTGGCTCTCCAGGAGCAGGGTTGGCCACCCATGATATATACAGTATAAATCACTTAACTAGAATATTTGGTTCAAAACACTATAGTATGTGGCTAGTGTATCTTTGGGACACAACTTGTGTGTTTCTAACATGTGATAGAATGTGTGCATGTGCTAAAATTCCATGTATCTGTTCCTCATTACAGATGGTTTGATGGTGCAGATCACCATGGAGACCATGGCTGAGTTACGTCGATGCCTGCGGGACATGAAAGACTTCACAGTGACCTGTGGAAAACTCCACCCAGCAGAGAGACAGGAATATGTGCACATTCAGTGGCAGGATGAAGAGCCGCGCTTTAATAAAGGGTTAGAAACAAACGTACATTCAGTTAGTGTGCTCACCCAAGCAGAATCAAGTTTGAAGGAACACGACTAATTTTACAACTCCTCTAGAGTTTTTTTTACAAGTTAGTTCATCAATTTACAGCTAGCTTGATATTTTACATGTAGAAAATAAAAAAGAGGGAAGAAAAAAAAGACAAACCAGGAAGAAAAAATAATAAAAAGGGACAAAAAGATGTTTAAATGAGTGCCCTTGTCATAGGTCACTTATATATAACAATACTGTATATCTAATTAGGAAATTTGTTTCTTGAAGTTGCAATTCATATGTTATTAATATTCAATCAATGTAATTACAGAGCTCTGGGTGTCAGAGAACAGCAAAACAGGCGGTCTGTGTCAGCTGAGCACACACACACTTCCTCTTCCCCCTCCCATATTTATTACCGTCTCTCTTCAGCCTTGCCCGGGGGCACTTCAGTAAGGCCCAATCCCAATTTTATTTTTGTACCCCTACCCCTTCCCCTTGGCCCTTACAACAGAGGGTTAAGGGGAAGGGCTTCAAAATTTACCCCTAAGAATTGGGACAGCACTACACCACCTGCACACGTCATCATATGTCCTCGCAATCTTGTGCTTCATGTGAGATCAGACGAACGCGACTGCTGTAGTTATTCCAGTTGTGTTATTTATTAGTATTTATCTTCAGGAAATCACTGAAGGCATATATTCTGTTATAATAACAATATAATGTGGCAATATGATCGTAACTGTACTGTGTATTTACACGGTGGCCATATTCATCAATGTAAACACACCAAAAACAACATTAACATTACAGCAGACACTGTAAAAAGCTCATTCCTAGCCACTAGACATTATTGAAAGGGTATTGGAGTGTCTGAATGTTGTGGGACTGCTGTACAGGAGGTATTAATAGGGATTATAGATCGCGAAATGTAGCGTTTTTTTATTTTTATTATTTTTATTTTTTTTTGCGCAAGCATGACGGTTAAACATGAATGCGGTTATGAATATATTAAAACATGTGTTTGTTTGTCGTAAAAATTCATAATAATGACAAAACATACTAATTTGTGAATCTCCTTACTTCCGGGTTTAGCAATACTGTCGTTGTGGCCGGTGTAATCTGGGAAATTTTCTTTTCACTTTTCAAGTGTGGTCCTGAAAAATCTTTAAAAAAGGGGGGCTATTCACCTCTTCCCCTTAGCCCTACACCTTTAAGCTAAAGAAAATTGGGACACCCCTACCCCTTGGCGTGTACGTAAGGTAAGGGGTAAGGGGAAGGGCTAAGGGGTAGAATTGGGATTAGGCCTAAGATAGATCCTCAATCCAGATCAGTTCAATCAAAAGTTATTAGGCAGAAGAGTTAATCTGCACAGAAAAAGCTATGCATACACATAACAGCCCACAAGAGAGTGAACCTGTGCTCCTCCCGTCTGTAATTGTTCCTGTAAACGAGCACACACTCAAAGTAGAGTTGTAACATTTTGGTGATAACAAGTACCGAGGAGTTAACTTCTCGGTTATCAGTCACACAAAGCCACAGCTGTTACGGAGCAAAGTAATATGAAGATAAGTACATCAGTATAAGTTTGTGTAATTAGTTAAAAACAGAATTAAACTATTAATGCAATGATTAGTCTATTAATGCATAGGATAATTTTCATCAAATTTCATCAAAAATTACTTCATAAATTATATTTTTGATCTGCTTTTGAAGCACTCGGGGCATACACCTACTGTAGCAGAGCAACTGTTGGATCTTCAGAGATGTCATAATGGAAGATTTCCTTGAGAGCATCAAATGCATCTTTGAGTTGTACCATTTTTGGATCCATTCAGATGATCTCTGGGTCTTCTGGGAACACTTTTAGCTTAGCTTAGGATAAATCGTTGAATTGGATCAGTGGTTCTCAAAGTGGGGGTCGGGACCCCTCAGGGGGTCGCGAGATAACTAAGAGGGGTCGCTTGGCGATTTCCAAAAATCAACATTTTATTAAACTATAAGAATTACCATAATTTATTCATAACCTACAGGAGAACAAAATAATTAATAGTAACATTGTTAACATGTTAATAATAAACATAAAAAAACAACATGCAACTAAAAAGCCATCAGCCTTTCAAAATGTTTTGTTTTTGCGACCCCAGGGGTGATTGCATTATATTAAAGACACAGCAATAGCGTCAGACATTGATTTTATGGCACCAGGTTAAACTTTCTGACACCTTTACGGCATTAAAATAAATACAGACCACAACTGAACATGGAGGATGGTCTCCGAGTTGCGTTCTCAAAAAATAAACAATGAATAGACCTGGGCCTATTGGTATGTGTGCACTGTTGTGTGCAAGGTTTATATATAACCACTTGAGAGGATATTGGGTGTCGCGAGTAACTGGTATTGTTATTTTGGGGGTCATGGGCTAAAAAGTTTGACAACTACTAAATTAGACCATTAGCATTTCACTTAAATAATAAGTTTAGATACATTTTCTATTTAAAGCTCGACTCTTCTGTTGTAACATCATGTACTAGAACCAATGGAAAATGAAAAGTTGCTATTTTCTATACTGATAAGGCTAGAAACTTTCCTAAACTAGCAACTTTTCATTTTTGTTGGCCTTAATACACGATGTTATTACAGAAGTCAAGCTTTAAATAGGAAAATTACCAAAACTCTAGTCATTTTTGAGTGAGATGCTGATGGTCTAATCCAATTAATTGATTTATTCTAAGCTAAGCTAAAATAGCTCCCTCTAGACCTGAAAATCAACTGAATGGATTTAAAAATGGTAAAAACTGAACTGTTTAACTTGAGGGGAGTTGTAAAATTAGCCTATTCTCAGAAAAGTGAAGTGTTCATCTAAGCCTGTGCTGTTTTTCTCTGATTTTGTTCTGCATCTCACAGCATTGTCAGCCCCATTGATGGCAAGTCTATGGAGTCTCTCACCAACATCAAGACCCATCAGCGCTTAGAATTCAGAGCCAATGGGAAGCTCATACGCTGGACAGAGGTAAACAGATTCACAAACCAACGCATGCAACTTACTATTTAATGTACAGAAATGAAAGATTTGAAATTATTGTTTTGCACTTTCTAGTACTGAATAATCACATTTCCACCTGATGGCTAAAATCAGCGTCAATTGAAGAGTATTTTGCGGACATTTTAAAATATTAATAATTGCATAGCGGCATGTGAAAAACAAAATAATCCACTCTAGCATCATTGCAGCAATGTTTTTACAATCAATTATAATAAAAGAAAAAAACATATGATAACCCCGAAAGGAACCCTCTACTTAAATATGTATTCCCATACATATATTTGTGTATAAAGATACATATATGTTATGCTGTGACATAAAGATGTGTATGACATAGAAAATAGTATTAGGATTTAGTTTGCTTGCTATTATATTATATTATATTATATTATATTATATTATATTATATTATATTATATTATATTATATTATATTATATTATATTATATTATATTTAATTTTATTAGATTAGATTAGATTTTACTATATTATATTATATTACATTATATTTTATTACAATATATCATATTTTATTATATTATAATACTTTATATTTTATTACATTATATTATATTATATTATATTTGATTATATTGTATTGTATTTCATTATATTATATTTTATTTTATTATTTTATAAATAATAACTAGAAAAGTAAAGTTTGTAGACAAACTTTACGGTGTCTTGAGAAAGTTTAGCCTGAAAGTTTAAAGTAGTTTTAAAGTTTAAAATAATAAAGTAGTTTATAAGAAGTTTGAAATAGTTGTAACTACATATAGGTTATCATGTTTCTAGTATGCTGTAAGGTCCACACAGGTTGTGGTCCACTGGTGGATGAAGGTTCACTGCATGTTTGGTCTCTTCAGTGCACAATGTTGATTTACTTTAAATTTGACTCATATCTGACTCCAATTTGAATATGAGGTGGTTTAGAATATCAATATATTTATCTTTTGTTTTATCTGACTCTAATCATAAAACGTTTTTTCATTATAGAATTTAGATAAATGTTTGAACCTTTTATCTTCACTCGTAATTATCACATTTGTTCATTGGGTGCTCATGTCGCTTAGAGAGATCGCCCCGGCCGATGACGTCCCTCACGGTCACACTCTTGAATATTAAACAGAGGTAGATGACTACTACTTTTAGATGGCCGCTCCCATGCTTGCTCATTCATAAAGTATTTTTGATTAGTCCTCCTTAGATGTACACCCTTGAGTAAAGACTCTATATCATTTCCAATCAGAGGTTAGGGCCATTATTATAATATTATTATATTATAAATGTAACGACTACTGTACTCTATAATAATTTTGGTTTCCCCAAGCCCATGGTTTCCCATATGAACCTAATTTAGAATAACATTACTTTCAAACAAGGGTTGGGTACCCTATCTAGGTTAGTCGTGCAACTCCTTGTTGTCTTAGACGGAAGTTCCACCTAAGTCCACTCTTGAATCAATATCAAGAGTCAGTCGGATCCCTAAAATACAGTTAGTGTGCCCAATGCTCCATCTCAACTGGATTTTAGTCCCGTCTACTGACCTGACACAGGAAGTGCAGAAACAAGGATATAGCTTAATCTACTGGAATGAATAATTACAGAGTAAGCAAAATATGTTCAAACATAACAATTTAATAGTCAGGTAAATGTGTATTATGCCAATTCATTCAGTCAATTCATAAACGATCAATACAAAACATCAAATTCTCAAAGATAAATCCAAGATTAAAAGATGCATACCTGACTTCAAAATATACATAACATGGAACATGAAGTTCCACACTATGGGCTGATCTGGATAACAGAATAACGCCGAACATTTAGAAACTTTCCTTTAAGTAGTAAATCCAAGAATCCCCTCAAGGACAGGGGTGTGTGAATAACAAGTCATTTGCATTTAGTGAAAGAGTTTCTGCCTGTAGGAAAGGCACAGCCTTCGCAGTGGTTCAAAAGATACCTGAAGTTATATATCTATTGTTTTGATCATGTCCATTTCTGAGGAAATGAGATCATTGTACCAGTCGCACTGAGACATTTCAAAGGATATCAAACATAATAAATAAAGTCACTCGGGTTGATTTAGAACATTCAGACTTTGAAATGACCATTCTGTATGAGTACAGTATGTAGAGACGGTGGTTAAACAAATGGTTGCAGGGGTGCTTCAAATGTAAATGAAGGTGGGGAGCTGGTTTTTCCCGCATTCCCACCTGCTGGATTGTGGAGCTGATTATTTCTGTGTTTCAGCTCATATTTGAATTGTCAAAGAAATCAAAGTATTTGTGGTATCTCAAGTCTTACAATGCATTGGCATGTTTCTTGGTAGGCTGTTGATAGGGGGTTCTGAGTGGTTGCTACGGTGTTCTGAATGGTTGCTAGGATGTTCTGAGTGGTTGCTAGACGGTTGCTAAGCTGTTGCTAGGGTGTTTTGTCTGGTTAAGGCGTAGCTAGGTGGTTGCTAAGATGTTCTGAGTGGTTGCTAGGGTGTTCTGAGTAGTTGCTAAAGCTTTGCTAGGGTGTTTTATGTGGTTGCTAAGATGTTACTAGGGTGTTCTGTGTTCTGACATTTACTAATTCCCTATGTACCTACTACATACTACAAATAAAATTAAATTTAATGAGTCAAATCAGAGTTTTAAAGAAGTAAACATGTTGAAAAGGTTTTATACAAATGTTTCAGTGGTTCCCTAATTTAGATGTATAGTCATGGATTATGCCATGAGTCTCAAACTCAATTCCCAGAGGGCTGCAGCTCTGACAGTTTTGCTCCAACCGTAATCAAACACAGCTGATCCAATTAATCAAGTTGTTTAAAAGAGTCTTGAACACCTTGATTAGTTGCATCAGCTGTGTTTGACTAGGGTTGAAGCAATACTACAGAGCAGCGGCCCTCCAGGAATCCAGTTTGAGACCTATAAATTAAGTGCTTGCTTCATCTTTATCTGAATGATAATTGATTGAAACTCTACGGCTAAAAAGGCTTTCAAAAACTACTTTATGCAAATCAATATTTTCTGTTTGAACTTGACAGGTGTACTACTTGCTGAAAGACCAGCATCCAAATGGTCTGAATAATCACACCAGCCATAACCGTCTAACAGAACGTCTTGCCCGGGCATTCTGCCTGGCACTGTGCCAGTCTCTCTGTTTGCTGAAGGAGGACGGCATGACCAAACTGGCACTGAGAGTTATCCTGGATGGACAGAAGGTGAGACAGGGCTCTATTTTTTTAACGTCATATAGACACTCACCAGCCACTTTATTAGGTATTCCTTGCTAGTGCTAGGCATAAAATCAATGTGTTGGGAGCATTCCTCAGAGATGTTGACCTGTTTTGACATGATGCTGGACTGAGATCTGGTGTTTGTGAAGGTCATTTGGAATATAGAGTATAGTGAACTCATTATCAGTTTGTTAAGTAACAAATTACAAATACTCAGATTAATGTCATTCAGTAATTTTTCTCAGGAATTGTACTTTACTAAGTAGTACACTTAAGTACATTTTTGTGTAGTTTATTTACTTTCAGTAATGACTTTATTTATTTGTTTATTTTTTATATTTATTTAGCAAAGTAGAATGATTAGTCTTGTGATTTCCATTCAAATTGTATGTAGAAAAATGGCATCATGCTCAAGACACGGGTGCTTTATAAATGCAGCAACCATGTACAGTGTGGAAGCTTTAAAATTGTGCAAGACAACACAAATGGCCTTAAACAATAACTTAATGCACTACAGAATGTTACGTTTTCACACACACATACACACACACACACACACACACACACACACACACACACACGCACACACACACGCACAAATAGCATGCAAGCTTGAGTACTTTTAAAAGTACTACTTTTTACTCATACTTGAAGTAATATTTACAACAGACACATACATCTGATAGACGTCATAGTGGTAACGTTCAGGCAACATCAAGCTGTAACATCATTAGACGGTGATATTTGGTTCACTTTAGGTTGGACGTTGGACATTGACGTCAACCTGATTTTCATTTTCAAACAAAATTCAATGTTCCCACGATGATGACGTCTTGTGTCTGCTGGGTGTTTAGGGACATTTCAGTCATCATACTGTAAACATCTGTCATCTCATCAGAACATGCATCTAAACAGCCTCTGGATCAATGCGTGTAAAGATTTTGGACATCTTCTTGGATATTTCAATGCTTCCAAACAGTTTGCTGCAATTATAAATTGCCCATAACTTGAGGTAGTTTATTATGATGCAATTAACTTTCCATGTGGGGTTTGATTGGACAGGAATCACTGATTCTTCCCTGTTGATCACCCCTGACCTACTTTCTGCTGAATCTGAATTTCACCATCTGAATTTCTGGTTTTGAATTTTAGAATATTGAATCTGATGTTCTGAATTTCTTCATTTTGAATATTTGACACTGTATTTCTACAAACTGGACATCTGCATTCCATGAATTCAGAACACAAAAAGTTTGAAAATACGCCTATAAAAAAATCAGCCTTGAAAAATCCAGCCCTAAATTTCAGATGTTCAATGTTCAAGTTATGAAATTCGAATTCAAATTAAGAAATTCAAACTTAAATTAAGAAATTCTAATTCAAAACAATTTATAACAGCACAAAGATTCAGATTTATTAAATTACAATTGTCAATAATTCAAATGAACACAATTCAAATTCAGATTGTTTTGGCATATTATTAGCTCCATATTACCCTAGCCCTAAAACCTGATAGGAAACCTGTGGCAAATTCTGAATGTCAAAACACCCCATTAAGAATGTTGATTTGTTTTTTTTTTTTATGGATTCAAGCATTTTGAATCACAAGGAGACATGTTCTCATTAACAACCTTTATAGAACACAACTACGTCACATCCATCTCATTTTACAATTTCATGTCCTCGTAAACAGCATAAAACTGTACACATAACAGTACTTCTTCTAGAGACCTTGTGTTGGTTAGGGAAAGATTTGGAAAATTAAAGGGTTAGTTCACACTAAAATGCTGTTATTAATTACTAAAGCTCATGTCGTTCCAAACCCTCAAGTACTTAATTCGTCTTCAAAACACAAATTAAGATGTCCCAACTCATTCAACTTCAGCCTCATTCCCAATGTCCCAACCTCATTCAAGTTAACCAAGCTTTCTGGAATACCCCTGTGGTGTTGAAAAATCTGTTGAAACCTGAAAGGAAACCTGTGGCAAATTCTGAATGTCAAAAGACCCCATTAAGAATGTTTCTTTTAAAACATGGATTCAAGCATTTTGAATCACAAGGGCACAAGACACGTTCTCAAAAACGACCTTAATAGAGCACAGCTAAGTCACATCCTTCTCATTATACAATTTCATGTCCTCGTAAACAACATAAACCTGTACACACAAACACACCACGGATTAAATTTGTTCACATTTTTGTTTTCTTCAAAACAAAAATACTTAATTCCTTGTCACTGTATCTGGTGACTTTTCCACTTCTCCAACTGTTAGTTTAGTACTACAATGTATCGTTTGTACTCATTTTCTGCACTGTATTTTCAATCCAGCATGTGCCCTTGCAGTTGCTTTAATTATCATAGTTGAGTATTTTATAAGGGCAGGTCAGGAGTGAAGCATGTGAGTGCGACATGCCTGACCTTCTACCCAGTGACATTATCGTTCTGCTTCATTAATGCCGTTTGATGAAAGATTTAGAATTGGAGCAAAGGTTATGATCACACCAAAGAACAAACCTTTTCTTATTCCCATTTCTCTGATCTTCAGATGGAGTTTTTGGCAGGCAGTAACGGCCAGCGCCTTCCAGCCCCGTACCAGGACTGTCTGAACCAATCGTTAATGTCTGTGGTGCAGAGTAACTCTCAGTACCAGGGTCTCGCCGCCTGCCAGCTGGAGCTCATCTTCTATATTCTGGAGGACACGTCATAGAGACGGACGGACGGACCACCCACTGTCACATGTGCCAATACTTGCAGAAACCTCATGAGCATAACCTCGGAGTTCAGTATCATTTGAGAGTGGAATGTGGCAGATCTTCCCATGGGGCAGCTTATTTTTAGTAGTTTAGTCAATACCCTACTGCTCACTGTGAATCAGTCTGGGGTTAGAACATCGAAAGGCTTTAAGATCTACTAACAGTCATAACTAGAGGTCGACCAGTCAGTTGTTTTTGCTGATTGATAAACATCTCATTGAACTATCATTTAAAGCTGTGTTTCTCAACCATGTTCCTGGAGGACCACCAACACTGCATGTTTGGGTAGTCTCATTTATCTGTCACATCCATTACAGGTCTTTTAGTCTTTGCTAATGAGCTGATGATGTGAATCAGGGGTGTTTGGTTAAGGAGACATGGAAAATGTGCAGAGCCGGTGGTCCTCCAGGAACATGGTTGAGAAACACTGATTTAAACACTCCACTTTTTGTAAACAGGCTAACTTTACAACTCCACAAGAAATAAACTGTGAAGTGTTACCATTTTTTAATCAATTCAACCAATCTCTGGGTCTGGCAGGAGCACTTTTAGCTTAGCTTAGCTTAGCATAGATCATTGAATCGGATTACATAATTAGATCAAATAGTTTGAGAAGGGTCTGGATGCAGACCTGGTGCAGTGCAATCTGAGCTGCATTCAATGCTTTTTAATGCGCTCGCCTAACCTCACCCCCTACCCTATTCGTCACAGTGACGTCCCTCACTCCATTGGGTGCATTGTGTCTGACATTGCATCGCTGAGTAATGGAATCTCAGCTTGCATCATAAAGGCTGCATCTAGATACTATTGAATAGTTTTGATAATTTTCCTGTTTAAAGCTTGACTTTTCTGTAGAACATTGTGTACTAAGACTGACGGAAAATGAAAAGTTGATATTTTGTAAGCTGGTATGGCTATGAACAATAGCAGGGATCACCAAACTTGTTCCTGGAGGTCCGGTGTCCTGCAGATTTTAGCTCCAACTCTAATCAAACACACCTGAACAAGCTAATCAAGATCTAACTAGGTATACTTGAAACACCCAGGCAGGTGTGTTGAGGCAAGTTGGAGCTAAACCCTGCAGGGCACCGGACCTCCAGGAATGAGATTGGTGACCCCTGAACTATACCAACTCCTGCGTAATAATCAAGGAACTTTGCTGTACTTTGCAGGCACAATATTATACAGCACCTGAAAAATCAGCTAATTTTCGTTAATTTAACCAATGTGACCACCATGGAGACTTTTGTGGGAGATGATTCAGAACTTTTTTCTGACGCTGCATTATATATTTGTGCCTGCTGCAGCTATAGTACGGCAGCAAAGTTGATTATTACAATGGAATGGAATTCATTTGTAAGTCACTTTGGATAAAAGCGTCTGCTGAATGACTAAATGTAAATGAAATGAAACTACAGAAGAGACAAGCTTTAAACTCTTTAATCACTTGAGCAAGATGATGAGTAAATTATGAGTGAACTTTCATTTTTGGGTGAACAATCCCTTTAAGCACTTAATGAAGTTTATTTATAAACTAAGTTCGAGAGGATCACATGATTATGATTGATCAGGGCTGATCCCACATTGGCCAATTCATGATTCACCAATCAGAAAATTCCAAAGTTTCCATAAATAACCGAAGGTCCAGACCACAATCATCTTTGTTTTGAAAAATCCCCCCCTTTCTCCCCTCCTCTCCTTTCCTAGATGTGCAGCACGGCAGCTCATTGATTAGCACTGTCACCCCACAGCAAGAATGTCACTGTTTCTAGTCCTTACCGAGCCAGCTGATGTTTCTGTGCAGAGTTTACATGTTCTCCACGTGCTTGTGTAGGATTCCCCCGGTTTCCACCCACCATTCAAAAACATGCAAATTAAGTGAATTGACTAATACAAATCACCACTATAGACGAGCTCCTATTAACCAGTTATCTCTTCATAACAATCCCTACTTGCTCATTAGCTACAAACAGCAGGGGAGTTATCGAGATCTAACTGAGCTCAAACTCCCCTCTTGCCTTGCAAACTGGAGGGGGCCCTGAGCTGGAGGATCTTATGAGCTCAGGGTTCCCTCCCGGGACAGCATGCCCAACTTGCTTTATAATCACTCATCAGATAAATGTGAACTCTTGAAACTTCAATTACTGTAGTTTAAAATTGATTAAGTATACTAAAAAGTAAGTAAAGCCCTTAAGTTGACTTAACTTCACTGCAAAAAATGCTTTTCTTACTTAGATTTTTTGTCTTGTTTCTAGTCCAAATATCTAAAAGTTCCTAAATCAAGAAGAATTTTCTAAACAAGCAAAACATATTGCCTTGTTTTGAGAAATATTATGCCAATATTAAGTCAATTTTTCCTTAAAACAAGCAAAATAATCTGCCAATGGAGTAAGCAAAATAATCTTACGTCAAAAGAAAAAACAAGATTAATTTGCTTACCCCATTGGCAGATTATTTTGCTTGTTTTAAGGAAAAATTGACTTAATATTGGCATAATATTTCTCAAAACAAGGCAATATGTTTTGCTTGTCTAAAAAATGCTTCTTGATATAAGAAATTTTAGATATTTAGACTAGAAAAAAGACAAAAAATCTCAGCAAGAAAAGCATTTTTTGCATTGTTGGAGTAGCCAAAACCCATTGTTACTTGGAACTGTTAAGTTGACTAAATGTTTATATTTGTGCCTATTAATCATTTATTGAAAGCTTAATGAGTTTACTCACTTTTACCTGACAAAAGTCTTGTCGCCTATCCAAGTTTTAGAACAACAAATAATAACTGGATTTTTAGTTGATCATTTGGTATCAGAAGTGGCTTATATGAAAACCAAAGGCCTATTTAGGCATATTTTACCTAAATAAAATATTATCAAGCCTTGATTTTTAATTATTTAATTAGGACAGAAAGGTCTGGCTTTTGATTAAACAAAAGTCTTGTCACTTAACAGAAATAACGAACAGTATAGAATATCAAATCATGGTGCAGTGGAAAAAGAATTAATGTTGTGTTTGACTCCCATGTGCTTGGATGACTACATCCATACATCTCTGCAGTGACTCAAATACATTATTAATAAAGTCATCTGGAATGACAAAGAAAATGTTCTTGCAGGAGTTCATCAAGATCCTTTAATTTAATCTTCAATACCTCTATCTTACACCAGAAATGCTAAATAATTTTCATGTCTGGTGACTGAGCTGGCCAGTCCTGAAGCATATTGACCTTCATTGCTTTCAGGTTGAACAATTTGCCCTCTCCTGTGGTTTGTAATGTAATGGGAAGCACAAATGTCTTGATACCTCAGGTTGTTGATGTTGCCATCCACTTTGCAGAGCTTTCACATGCCCCCATACTGAATGTAACCCTAAACCATGATTTTCCTAAACCAAACTTGATTGATTACGGTGAGAATCTTGGGTCTATGAATAGACCTTATTATTGGGTCTTATAAATAAATAAAAAAAATCAACCTTTTGTCACTTTTCGAAACAATCAACTAGAAGTCAAGTTATTAATTGTTTCTCTTACAACTGGGATGGATGACAAGACTTTTGTCAGGTATTGTAGTAAACTAATCGCTTTTTAAAAAGGGAGTTAACCTGTTACTTTTAAAACTAATGCATTTTAAAGTGAAGTTATTCACATCAGCAAAACTGTTATCAGTAGACCTCTAGTTATCACCACTGGATCGTCTGTGACAAATCAAAGTAGCAGTCTGTAGTTTACAGTCTGCACTTCTTCTAGAGACCTCGGGTTGGTCAGAGAAAGATTTAGAAAATGTAAAGGTTGGTTCACTCTATAGTGAAAATGCTGTTATTAATTACTCAACCTCATGTCGTTCCAAACCCCCAAAGACCTTCATTTGTGTTCAAAACACAAATTAAGTTTTCCCGACTCATTCAAGATCCAGAAAAACACCATAAATCATCTTCGAAACAGACCAATAGTGGTTCAATCGAAGTGTGGTTTATTCATAAACTAATTTCGAGAGGATCACGTGCTTATAATCAACACGGCTGGCTCCTTGTTAGCTCCGTAATCAGCCCTATTAGATGATTACGGAAGCATTATAAATAACCTGAGTTTTCCACTCCAGTTATCTTTGTCTTGAAGCTCCCCCCCTTCCACCCCTACATCCTCCCACTTTTTCTGATCGGGCGACACGGTGGCCCAGTGGCTAGCACTGTTGCCTCACAGCAAGAACACCGCTAGTCCAACCCATCGGGCTGGTTGGTGTTTCTGTGTGGAGTTTGCATGTTCTCCCCGTGTTCGCGTGGGTTTTCCCCGGGTTCCCCGGTTTCCTCCCACCTTCCAAAAACATAAACCATAGCAATCGACTAAAACAAATTATCACCCAATACAACCTGAGTTTACACTTCTCACGGGGACAAGCAGGGGAGTTCTCGAGACCTACCTGACCTCGAATTCCCCTCTCGCCCTTCTAACGGGAGGGAGCCCCGGGCTCGAGGATATTACGAGCTCAGGGCTCTCTCCCGGGACAGCATGCCAAATACGCTTTATTGATTATCAGCTAAGTGTGAACTCTTGAAATGTTATTAAGCTACAAGAATACATCGGTGCACACTTGAGGACTTCAACATCCAGTGAACAATTTTGGTTAATAGACATTTAAATGCGGACAGCTTGGCTAAAACAAGTCTAATCTTGGCCTGTCAGTGAAAATCTAATAGCCATCTAAGACTAGCCCAAAATTAGACTAGTCATCAAATAGACAGACTTTATATGTGTAGTCATTCATTTCTGTTTATTTGATGACTGGTGTAATTTTGGCATATAATTTGATTTTCACCGACAGCCTAAATTTAGGGTTGTTTTAGCCAAGCTGACTTTATTTTGACATCTATTAGACATCTTTTAGAAAAAAAAAAAAAAGGTTGCTGGGCAGTTTCTTCTCCTCAGTGTCAGTATAGGGTGCATGTTGACCTGTCATGCTGCTTATCAGATGCACTTGTGTTTGGTTTCATGCAAAGGAAGTCAAACACAGGCATCCAGGGTATACATCAGTGCACAATATACTGACACTGATCTATAAAGTCATTATTTTTGTTTTATACGCACACAAATGTATTCTTGTAGCTTGATGATAATCTGATTGAACCACTAAAGGCATATGATTGTTTTAGGGTGTTTTTAGGTACCTTTCTGGACTCTGAACAAGTCGGGAACACCTGAGCGAGTTCTCAGATTTCACCTAAAATATTTTCATTCATGTTCTGAAGATTTGAAACGACACAAAAGAGAGTAGTTAATAACACAATTTCGATTTTTTAGGTGAACTAACCCTTTAAGGCCAGACTTCTGGACATTACTGATAAACGAGGACCAAAGTGTGATGATTAGCATGCGCTAATATTGGAAAGAGACTCGGATTCTGTTCCTGAATTTTCAGTCTTCCACATTTAGAACTCATTGTAGCCATAGCAATCTCTGTTGTACTAGCTGAAATAGGCACAACGCTGATTTCTCCCGAGTCACTGTACAAATCCCATAACGCCCTGTTCTCCCAGCTTGTCCTGACCTCTGCCCTACATTAATGCACACCTGCTGGAAAAAAAAGGCACCAGGAATTCAGCAAAACAAAGGCGACGCTTGAATAAACAGGAGTGTGAATTATACGCACAAACTCTCGTGCACTGTGAGCTTGAAGTCATTTGCTCCTACGCGACCTCTGTGAACTTGGTTTGTCCTCGTTTCCTCCCTCACACACACACACGGCGTAGGATGCTTGCTCATCTGGTCTTCCTCTGTTGCATTTCAGGAACTGAATGGACTTTTTGTTTACATCCAACATGCTGCACATTCTTGAGGACTGTTGCAGATTGTGAAGGAGAAGCGCGGCATGCACCAGCTGCAGATTTCTTGACTGAAGCCTAAAACATGAGAAATAATCAGAGCAGACACCACTGCATTCTGGTAGACGACCGTGTTATTCAAAAAGTATTTTAATAATTCAGCCGTTTACATCGGAGAGATGCCAAAAGAACGTGTTGAAATGTCAGACCGAATTGTAGGTCATTGATTTTATTGAAGAAGGGAACTACAATGTGCCATCAAACAGCATCTTACATGGAATAAACAGATAACTGTATTTTAAAACGGGATTTATTTTTTTGCATTTTATTCGAGTGACTTTTTTTTCCTCTATCAATCGCGTTAGTTTGTAAGGTAAAACTATTTACATGTGTAATTCAAGTTTACTGATGTTGGCTGTACAGTGTCTGCTATAGGGGGAGAATGAAAGACACGCATATATACATGCGTGTGTGTTCGTGCCCATCTTTAAATTCAATCTGTTTAGATGAACGTCGAGCAACATCAGCGGAGGAATGCATCCGGTCAGTACTCTTTTCCTCTTCATACATTATGCTCAATAATTATTCTTTCGATTAATTTATGACGACAAAAAATATACAAACAGGACTTCATATCCTCGTGTACTTATTATAAAACAACAAAACGAAGATTTGCAAAAAAAAAAAAAGAAGTGTCCCAAAACACTCTTTGGACTCCATATAGTGCTTAGTGCAGGTTTTCCTGGTCATCCGTTTTGGGTCTTCTCTTCCTGAGCTCTCAGGCTTTCTTCATCTTGCCGTTGAGAGCGTTTCCGTTCTCGTGGTGTTTCTTTCCATTGCTCAGGCCGTTTTCATGGATGGCGTGGCCGTTTGAAACCCCTGAGGAGCCGTTGGTGACGATGGTGGATCCGTTGGTCTTGGTGGTCTCTTGGGTGTTTTTCGGAAGCCTCTTACCCTTAATGTATGCCTGGTACCAGAAGTTGGAGAACAGCACGAAGAAGAAGGTTCCGTAGAGCCAGATGAGGTGGATGATCACAGGAACCTGGAAGTCGCAGCTCTCCATGAAGTACCACTGAGACACGTGTAGAGACACCAACACAAACTGAGTCTGTGGAGAAAGAGTAAGAAAGAATTTGAATGTTGATTTATGGAAAGTTCATATAGTGCCAATGCCTGTGAAAACCACACAAAAAGATTATTTTACCAGTTGAATGTTTAGGACTTTGATATTTAGGGTAACGAATCAACAAAACTATTTTTTTATTGAGATGTTGACAGTCATATACGTGTCCCACAATACTAAAAACTGTATTAGGAAACATATTTCACTAACAAGTGGAAATTGGTTGTTTTTCCGTTGTTTTGAGCAAATTCGTTCTTCCGGCTTAAAATGAAGTTTTGAATTCCAGCATGGAGAATGGCTGTCTGTACCAGCTGGTACAAAGTGACGTCATCAAGTTTTCAGCATTAATTCATGAGAAAGACTTGGTACAAACTAATCAGAGCGCTCTATTGTGAACAAGATGCAACTTCATTAATATGCATGATATGTCTTCAAAGACTCTTTTTACCTATTACAGTGCTCAGAGAGATGCCACCTTGTGTTGCCAACTAAAATTAAAACAAGTAGTAGAAGAAGAATTGTTCAGAGCTTTGGGTCGTAAGTGTTGAATTCATAAATGTGCCGCAACGAAGGTTTTGTTTCTATTTCCCCACGATGAGAGCATTGCTCACGTGTGGACACGTGAGCTCTGCTAACACAGGATAAAAGTATGTTTGTAAAGAACAGTTTTTACCCAAGAGCTTTTTGAATCTGGAAATGGTGGAATACAGATTTGCCACTCATCTCCTTTAAAAAAAAAAAAGAAAAAAAAGACGCAGTTCCAGTTGGTGTTATGGATTTAGTGTTTAATCAATATTCTTTGTTTTTGTTTATTCAGATGGCAAAGTTAGTATCCTCAGCACTTTTTAAAGACATACAAAAGTCAAAATGATTCAGTTACTAAGTTCACAGTAATATCACTACAATATTATGGACTGAAAACTTTCCCACACAGCTCTCAGATGCGCTGTAAGTGCTGCTCTATGAATCACTTTCTATCTCCCTTGGGTCTCTATTGCCTTTTTGAAAACTAGCATGTGCACATAATGAAACTCCACTTTTCATGCAAATACTTCCCTCTTTCAACACTTAACTGCCACCTAAATAAAGGGAAGGGTGGAAAAATAATGGGTGGCTGGAATCACCCACTTTTTTTAAACTAGAAAAACTGCGGGTTCATGTCCCTTTAATGCACAGGTGTCAAACTCAGTTCCAAAAGGGCCGCAGCTCTGCACAGTTTAGTTCCAACCCTAATTAAACACACCCGATCAAACTAATTGAGTCCTTCAGGCTTGTTTGAAACCTACAGGTAAGTGTGTTGGAGCAGGGTTGGAACTAAACTGTGCAGGGCTTCGGCCCTCCAGGAATTGAGTTTGACACCCCTGCTTTAAAGGAATAGTTCACTCAAAAGTACTGGGTCATCCTTTACTAGTTTTAAACCTTTATTAGTTTCTATCTTCTGTTGAACACTGAAGATGTTGAAAAATCATGGAATCCTATAACCGGTTGTATTTTTAAAGTCACTTTAAATCACAGATTTTCTTCAAAAGTATCTCATGCTCAACAGAAAACTCGAATGTTTGGAACTACTTTCAGCATCATTATTCCAGCCATCAAGGTCAAATGGTCCTTCAAGAAACATGCTAATCTGTTGATTTGATGCAAACAATTATGCCTTTAGTCATATTCGAACAATTTAATATGTCGTGAATGAATAAAAGTATTATTTAAAAGCTAAATAATCAATAAATCAAAGCAATACATTTCTGAGGGATCATGCAACTCTTAATAATGACTGCTGGAAATCACAGGAATAGACAACAGTTTAACCCGTATACAGGGTTTTCACTCTTTCACGAACAGCAGATATACTATTTAAAAGCACTATTAGTTTCAAACCAAGCACCTTTCTCAGTTGGCCCAACATGTGAAGCACCATGAAACTCCTTACTTAATTAAAATCAAACATTTCCTAGGAAGTGCTTGAAATCAAATGTAAGTAATTTTCAGGCATTGAATCCATGTGTCTGACATTCAAGTACGTTCAAGAAGTGTGAGAACCCTGTATATATTTAATACCATTTTACTACATCACGATTATTATTGTATTTTTAATCAAACACATGCAGCCTTGGTGAGCAGAAGAGACTGCCTTCAAAACATGATAAGATTGTGTGTGTGAAACTTCTACCCAAAAAAACAAAACAAAAAACAACATACTTTCAGAATTTACTCACATGTCTTTAAAAAACAAACAAAACAGCCATAACACATCGAAACAAATATTTTCAAGGTATTTTTGTACATCAACCGCATTCTTTTTCTAAGAACAAATATTATTGTTTTTTCTGCATGTTTAATTCACATTGATTAATTTTATGACGCCTTTACTATTATTTTAGGATGTTCAGTTGAAGGACAGAAGCTTCTAATGTCATTAAAATATCCGAACTGATTGAAAATAACTGGAAGTTAAAATTTGAGCAACATGACAATTAGTAACACGACAATAATTATTTTTTTTTTGTGTGAACTATCCAGATCAAGGACTTCACTGATTTAATTCCCTTCCAAAGGGTTGTGAATTGAATCAACTAAACACTAAAAGCAATAGAGTCAATACCTTTCCATCCACCTATTTATATGCACATTTTAGATATGCGGAAAAAAAAAAACGGCTGATAGAAACGCCAAGATGCACATAAATTTGGAAAATGAGCATAAAAAACATGGCATAACAGAGTAGGATAAACTTTTTATTCGATTAGAAAAGATGCGCATAGACTGCGATGGAAACACTTTTACTGAACAAATTCCAGTAAGTGCATTAAAAAGGTCAAGTGATTTTGTTTTAAGAGATCGTGTGATGATAAATATGTGTGAATGGACAAAATCACCAGTCTGAGCACATTGTAAAACATCTGAAATGTTGTTTTGGCCATTCTAAAACGCATTAACCATTTCACTATCAGTTTTATTATATTATTAATGACCTCCAAAGTCAAGTGCATCTGACACCTTCAAATGCCACCGCGCGTTCACTCCATTTAAGGATTGTCTTCTGAGTCATTTATTAAATGAAGAAAAAAAATGACACAGCTTCTCGTACCGCAGCAAATTCCGTTTTTACTGTTGATATGTGGCGCCAGTTGATCAGAAAGTGACAACTTTGTTCGCTTTTACTCACTGGATGGAAGCGCTGCTTTATTCGCACATATTTTATGCGATAATTTAGTTTCGTGAATTAAGTTAATTCACATTTTTGGATGGAAACAAAGCTAGCGTAAAAGCGATTAGTTATTTAAAGCGATTAAACCAATTGCCTTATAACTTTATGTCAGTAAACCCACTGTAACTTGAAACTGTTGTTGACTTAAATTTGTGCAATTATATGATTTTACTCACTTTTTTTTAAACACAGTTAACTAATCGCTTTGAAGTATTATTTAAGATAGTACCTTACATCCTAAAATGTGCATAAAAACACTGTATGTGGATTACTTGCAATAAAAATGTAAGTATTTCTGTTGTATCTTAGAACTGTTCAGATTATTTAACTTAATTGTTTAGAATTACACAGATTTTCAAAGGTAAGGTTAGCTAAACAATTTTTACAGTGAAATAATCATCCTTTTATTCAGTAAAGTCTCACAGTCCAACTCACCGGCCAAGAATTTGGCTGTAGTGTATTTTGTGTCAACAACTCAATTTGAATGGATTATGAGTGAATAATTACTTAAATGTTTGTTTGTTTGTTTCTAATAACTTGGTAAATGTTCTATTAAGTTCTTGGGAAAAAAATGTGGGTTTTTGGTATCCAATTATTTGGTCAATCCAAATTCAACTTATGATGTCTTGCGTAACAAAAACATGGGTTTACATGAGCACAATTAGTAGATTTTGGGTAAATGGTCCTTGTTTAATAATACTGTGGAAGAGTTTTATACTCCTCAACAAATCAAATTAACATACCAGCTGAATTGCAGTCATGTACTTCTTCCACCATAGGAACTTCTGGAAGCGAGGACCGGCAGCAGAAAGACCGTAGTAAAAGTACATGATCACATGAACACAAGAGTTGACCATGGCGTGGAAGGAGCCCATTCCACCTGCAGGAGAACATAGAAGAAAACGAAAAAAAAAGCCTTTAGATTTCGATTCTGGTGCTTTAGGAGTTTACTTACACAACAACGTCTTTTAGGAGCCGGAAAATGCAAAGCTTTTAGTGTTTTTTTAAAACATTACATTTATAATACTACTAGTGTGACCTACAAAATGTTATTTTGGGAAAAATGGTTGGGGACTTAATTTAGTGACTTAATAAAACTCTCATAAATGAGTAAAATATTAGCAATATTGAAGACAACTGAAAACGATCCTAAAATAACTGTTGCTGGCAATCTGCTATGGAAAGAAAACATTGTAAAAAAACACTCGACTACAATGAACTTTTAACAAGTGGTCACCTTAATCTTGACTCAAGTCTTAGCAATATGGTAAAAATATATTTTTACATGCATTTCAAAATACACAAAAATGGGCAAAAACATTTTTTTTTATATATATTTATGTTCTAAATACATAACACTTTAAATAGTTTATTTGCTTAATTATTGTCTAAGAAATACATTTAACACTGGAGGAAAATCTTTAAGTCTTAAAATGTACAATACTTGCTTTAAATGTTTAAGTTCCCAGGAATTCATTTCTGACAGAGTCGCCTCCCTAGTGAGCCAATCACTGTGCACATAGTTACTAATCATGCTGACATCCACCCCACCATAGCATAAAAGGACACCCAAAAACGTTAATTTTTATCCCTTAAGGACTTCTCTCTATTCTCTCTCAGATGCAGAAAAGCTTGTTCATGCTTTTATGACCTCAAGGCTGGATTACTGTAATACTCTTTTCCCTGGTTGTAATGCATCATCTATTAATAAACTTTAGTTTATTAAATGCAGCTGCCAGAGTTCTTACCAGGTCAAGAAAAAATAGATCATATCACCTCAGTTTTATCCTCCCTACACTGGCTGCCTGTTAAGTTCTGTATTGATTATAAAATATTGCTTCTTACCTAGAAGGCTCTAAATAGTCTAGCTCTTTATCCAACCAAACTTCTGCCTAGCCACAATCCAACCTGCTCTCAAAAATCTCAAATCTTACCCAAAAAAAGTACCCAGAACAGCAAAGTCCACAGCTTTCATATATGGCTCTAAAAACTCTAAATAGTGTCTGATAATAGCAGAGGCTCAGACAAACTCTCTCAGCTGAAAAACTAATCGTTTTAGTATCACATAACTGGAGGATACAGTTTTAATCAACTTGTCAAATCTTTCACATTACATTATTATCTCTTGTGCAAATAAATTATGAACAGCAGCTACGCTAATTCTTTTCTTAATTCCCCATCTCCACCATGGGATACCCATTCTGAGGCCTCTAGATTGTGGAGTGCCACTCGATCAAGTCCAAGACTTGTAAAGAGGTGATGCCAACCCTACAAGGACTTGAAGAGATGATGCCAACCATCTAAGATCTCCAAGGGCAACAAACACTTAATACATTTCACTGAACATGTACTATTATTACTACACGTAAATATTAGATTAGTTCTTTTGGATATACACTGTACAACTACAGGTAACCTATGTTTATATACTGACAACCCTTTAGACAACTCATAAACCTTTCTAATTTTGAATAAATAATGATGTTTACCTTTTGTGAAGCTGCTTTGTAATGATAAGTATTTTGAAAAGTACTATACAAGTAAGCAAGCATGTAGCGTGACAAAGTAACACCACCAACTATTGACCTGGCATGCATAATACAGCATCTCTAGACAGTTTACACAGATTCATGGAACTATTTCACTAATGTAATTTAATGTATGCAAAAGGAAAAACATTTCCCCTTTAAGTAAATCGTTGTTGTGTAAACGGACCCTGCAAGTCACATGTATTATGCTGTAGGCAGTTTAACAACAATCAGTCTATGATGATCATCCACACCAAAAGCTTTGTATACAATATGCTTTAGCTCATGCAAAAATTCTTGGCTGGGTGATGAGCAAAACCCATGTTTCAGAAGTTTGCCAGGGTCCATTGGCAGGACACGTCGCTGACATGATGTGCTGTTTATGTAAATTTCTACTGACTGACCCAGATTGGAAAGCAGATTGACTCACCTGGCACAATACTCACGCCCCACCACCATGTCCAGGGCATGAAGGAATGATGGAAGATGTGCAGGAACGTGATCTGACTGTGTTTCTTGCGCAACACAAAAAACACCTGAAGAAAAACAACAAGAACCAACCTGCTCTTTAAAGGTTCAGGACACCCTGGAGAACTTTTTTTTTAATTAACAGATTTGTGTGTGTTGAGCATCAGTTAAGACAATGTTAGTACCTGTCAGCTTTAATTGTGGGGAAAACTGGATAATTTTGAGCTTTTGTCAGCAAATTTTAGCTTCCGGGTTTAAAATGATTTTTGGGGCGGGATCAAAATCGGCGACGTAGCGCAGTACTGCAAGTGCAATGATGACGCGTCGGTTTCTCATTATTATTCATAGCGGAGTTTTTTATCCTATGAGAAGAGCCGGCTGCTTAATTATTCATGAGACCTGCCAGAGTCAAGCCCGAGCTGTGAGACACGTCACGGACCCACGGCACGGGCACACAGTATTTAGCCGTTCATGAAGGCTCACATGCGTTTGTTTCCATGATCCACGGGGTTTGTTGCATGTTTTCCCCCGCGATCTTGTCAGGGCCGATCATACAGCAAAGCTGTGTGTGCTGCTAGCATTTTTGTCGGGAGAGCAACACGAGAATTAGAGAATGTTCGTTTACATTTAGACACATCACTGTGCTGCTGTGTTTGCCTAAATCCTCCAGATTACCAGCAGGGCTAATGGTTAAAATAGACGGGTCAGGAGACCTGCTGCATTGAGTCTGCTGGATACGGGGATTGAGGGAGAAGTCCTCATTTATAGGGTTTACATGAACACACTTATCTTTACAATGATATAAATTGTGGTTATGTGTATATGAAATTACGAATAACAAATGTAGCAGGGCATTAAATCACTGTTCATTTCTTTGCATTTTAATTTTGTAAACTATAAACTCATGCATCTCCTCACGGTTTGTCTCATTTTGTGAGCTAGCTTTGTTCGCTCACATTCTCCCCTGCTGGCCACGCCCACCCCTACCCGATGCTCGCAGAGCTCCACGCCCATTAATCATGCATCTTTTGAAAAAATCTTGAAGTAGACTTTAACCGAAAGTGGGGGGTGTCATGGCCCTTTAAAGGGCTCATATGACATCCATTTAAAAAAATAATAGATTTTGTTTATTTAATGTAATGCAATGCATTATTTCAATTCAATTCAATTCAGCTTTATTTGTAAAGCGCTTTTACAATGTAGATTGTGTCAAAGCAGCTTCACATAAATGGTCATAGTAACTGGAACAGTGTGGTTCAGGTTTTAGTATTTAAGTTCAGTTCAGTTTAGCTCAGTTCAGTGTGATTTAATCATTACTGAGAGTTCAAACACTGAAGAGCAAATTCATCGATGCGTAGCTCTACCAATCCTGAACCATGCGAGGCAGTGGCGACAGCGGAGAGGGAAAAAACTGATGGGAGTGAAGAAAAAAAACCTTGAGAGAACCAGACTCAGTTGGACACGACCATTTTAATTTCTCCGCTGGCCAAAAGTCTTGTGCAGAGCTTCAGTCGCCGTGGAGGTTTAGTGTGGTTTAATGATTAATCTGGACTAAATGCATGCAAAATAAAAGTTTGCGTTTACATAATTTTGTATAGATATATATTCATGTTTACATATAATGTATATAACTGTATGTGTCCATTTATATATACACATAATAAATATACACATACATTATTTATATTACTTCAATCATTTTTTTTTATTAATGGACAATGCACAGATATTGATGTTTCACTATGTTTTTACACAACATTGTTTGAAACGGTTTACATTGCTCTACTAGCATTAAATCCAAATCCCAACATCCGAAATGACAACAGATTGTTAAGATTTAATTAATGTGATTTTTAATGTTATTGATTAATGCACTTGACAGGTTTCATTTATTCATTAATTTTCCTTCTGCTTAGTCCCTGGTTTATCAAGGGTTACCACAATGGAATGAACTGCCACTTACTTGACAGATTATTATATTTTTAATTTCAGGTGGTTTGTATTTGTTTTATGTTTGGTAAAATAATCTATAATAATCTCTAATCTTTGATGATTTTAAACTAATTACAAGGTCTTGTCCCAATAAGGGGATTTAGAGGGTTTTGCATAAAAAGCAGAAGTGGATTTAACTGATTGACGCAAAAGAAAATTTACATTGTTAACAATTCACATATTCACATACAGTATTTATATACCAGCTTTATATACATGCATTCAAATTGCTGTCTTTGATGATAAGCTAATTACAATGTTACAGGATATACAGTGAATTTTCAAAAAAACATGACCTTAGTTGGATAGTAATTATAATATAATAGTACATTTACTATTAGTTAGAACACAGTAGTTTACAATGGTATACCTTGAAACCATGTGAAATTTGAGATCTTAATTCGCAAAGAGCTTGTAACAAACACACACCAAAAAATGCATCATATGACCCTTTTAAAACTACTAGTCTGTGCAATGTATTCCAAACTTACTGTGTCCATAAGCTCAATGAACTTTGAAAACAGGAATAACCAAGCAACTCTTGCCATCTGTCAAAAAAATACAGCTTTAATACATAGATTTGGACTGGAATTGCACACAAACTATAGCAATATTCAGTTTTATTACAGGAAATGGAAAGCCAATCTTACTCTGAGTCCTTGAGGGCTGTTGGAATAATCGCATGGGTCGCATCTCCAAGTGTATCCCGTCGCCCAACCAGACATCAAGAACTACACGTCAAAGCGGAAAAGATGATTAACTCATGAATGTATCTTCAAGAACTGGTTTTAATTAGCTATTCAAACCAGAATAGTGTCTTCGTAATGATTCAAAAATACAACACGCCTCTCTCCGAGTCAATACGGAGAGTCAGACAATGTATATTTAAGTTTAGGCACATTTGTTTCAGTCACACCACCTGATATCTCCCGATACTCACCTCATATACGATATATGCAGACAGGCCGACTAAGGACAGGTTGTAGATGATCATGGCTTCTTTCAGCTGAAAGGGTTTACGGTTGGCCATGAATTTTGGGCCGGCGTACAGTACAAAGAAAAGATAAGCGAGAAGAATAGCAGTCATACTGAATGGGCTTTCCATTAGTGGGTAATCCTTCAACCGCGGGTCTAAAATGAGAAACACACACAAACAAAACAGCTTTTTTACACACTGCAACAGATAACAAGAATTTGACTGTGTTATGAATTGGTAAGAGAGAAATCTAATCAACCAATCAAATGAGATGCCCAATATTAAACTTATTTTGATGTTTTAGCTGGAAATTAATTAGCTTTCTCATACTTGAAATGCCAACTGACCCATCTGAGGCTCGAACCAGTGACCTTCTTGCTGTGAGGTGATTGTGCTACCAACTGCACCACCGTGACCCCCACAACTCAAGTTTGCAACTGTTTTGCTACTAGTCAGCTTTTACTTTAACTAATATAATGAGGGAGGAGAATGTTATAAACTTTTATTAGATAGTATTCAGCTAGCATGTATTGTTATTAAGTCATTTTCTTTTCTAACATGATAGAAGCAATAATTTATTAGCAATTTCATGCTATTTAATGTGGTGTTTTAATAATAATACTAAAAAAACTAATATGATTATTAGCAGCGCTTATTTTATGGTCAGTTTATGTAATGACTGATAATGCAAACATAATAAACAGGGCAATAACTATACTGTCCTTAAACCTACCCAAATCCAATTGAATTTAATTCATTACAATAAGCTAAGCTGAAAGTGACCCTGAAAGAAGATAAGAGCCTTTTCCTAGTCATTGTAAGATGAGCCTTTTCCTTAAAAAGATGGAGTATTGCTTTTTATTGTAAGTGCATTTTAAATGAACATATTGTAAAACAAAGTGTAACTGTTACTATATATACAAATACTATATAAATAAATTAATTAGACTACTTATAATAGTCTAAATAAAACCTAAATTATTATTTCTATGAAACAGGAACGTAAAATAAAGCGCTACCAATAAGAATTATCATTATTATCTAAAGCAAAATTATCTAGTATATAAAAAAACACATCATATATATGTGTATTATATGTGTAAAATCACAGTTGAACTTTAATTTTACAGTATGTGCACTTAACATGCACTTGTAAACGTACTTGAGAAACTGGGTTATGCAAGGTTTCTTGGGTTACGGTTGGGTTCAGGAGTAGATTTAAGGATCGTGCCCAGTTATTGGCCAGTTTATGTAATGACTGAAAGGTACATTACATACATCTAAAAACTAAGTACAAAGTACAAACATTTGAATATTGGTAGCACTTGCATATTTCACATCTTTATACTATGTATTTTTCAGTTAGAACATAAACTCAGGTATACTGTATGTGCACGTTACAGTAAGTCCCTTTTAACTGACAAAAAAAACAACAAAAAAAAACAACGGTAACACTTTACTTTGATGGTCCATTTGAGTATTAGTAGACTGTCTGCTTAATATCTGTTGATACAGACATTCAACAGACATTTAACTGACTATAAAATACTTTGCATGTACATGTCAACTTACACTAACCCTAACAGCAACCCTAACCCGAACCCCAACCTAACAGTCAACTTATAATCTACTGAGAATCAGTTGGCATGTAGATGCAATGAAACTTAATTCAACAAACGGACCATCAAAATAAAGTGACAAAAAAAAAAAAAACACCCACTTTATATTCAGTAGCTTTAACTACTAGGTACATCAAAAATACAGCATAAAGTATAATAAAGTAGAAGTACAAAAAATAAGTGCAGCGTTATGAATTGTGTTCATATTTTATTGCACAACATATGCTTTTATTGCAATAGGATATGGGATCGGTTTGGTGGTATGGGTGGTTTTAAAAGTAGGTTGAGGTGTAAGGGTTGGATCAACAGGGGAATTATAAATGTAAACTAATTATTACAGATGTACATACATGCAGATAATTTCCAAAATCTAAATATAATGTAAAAACTTGTCTGTATAGAAGTGCTTTGTACCAAATGGTTAGTTTATATTGTAGTTTAGAGTAATTTCATAATAAGTGAGACTGAAGGTTTTACTAAATTTAAAATACTGTCAATTATTAAATCAACAAATAAATTGATTTCACAATACATAATATTCATATACAGCTGAAGTCAGAACTATTAGCCCTCCTATATATTTTCTCCAAGTTCTCTTTAACGGAGAGAAGATTTTTTCCAACACATTTTTAAACATAATAGTTTTGATAACTCATTTCTAATAACCGATTTATTTTATATTTGTCGTGATGACAGTAAGTAATATTTAACTAGATATTGTTCAAGATAATATAGCTTAACGTGCAATTTAAAGCCTTAGCTAGGTTAAATAAGTTAATTAGGCAAGTTAGGGTAATTAGGCAAGTCATTGTGTAACAGTGGTTTCGGTAGACAATCAGAAAAAATAAAGCTTAAGGGGGCTAAAAACCTGACTTTAAAATGGTTTAAAAAAAAATTTAAACTGCTTTTATTCTAGCACAATTAAAACAAATAAGACTTTTTCTAGAAGAAAAAATATTATAGGAAATTCTGTGAAAATTTCCTTGCTCTGTTAAACATCATTTGGAAAATATCTGAAAATGGCTAATAATTTTGACTTACAACTGTACTGTATATATACAACTGTATATAACATATACACACTTAGGCCCCGTTTACATTAGTGCGTTTTAGTTTTAAAACGGCGTTGTAGAATGAAAACGATCCGCGTCCACACTCGCGTTTTACCCAGCGTTTCTGAACTGCTCTCCGTCCACACCAAAACGCTGAAAACGCACATCACGTGACCACACACAAACTCACGGGCAAGCGCTCCAGCATTTCTACCCAGATGAGAGCTCTGCTTGTCGGACTGCTCATCACGCATCTCCCGCTGGATCTAATCTCACTATATTTGCTAAACGTGATATTTCATTCATGTTGTTGTCTTTATCTAACGACATAGGCCAATTCCCTGACTTTGGTCATTGGAATCTATTAAGTTACTTGTTCACGGGTAACATGTTTTGGTTAAGCGCAAAGATAAGTTAATGATTAATCCAGGTACATTGACTGATCGCTTGCCTTTATTTCCTACAATGTATAAACTTATTGTATGTTATACTTTTATAATTATCGATTATTAAAACTGATTTTCAGCAAAAGAGAGGGTGCGTTTCGTATTTTCACTGAAATTGAAAAGAGGCAGTTATAGGCTCCGTTTTGTTATAAATATCCCCACAGTGAAGATGACGCTCATATATGCAGCACGACGCCTCAACATTTCTGCTGTCTGTTAAGTTGCTAATATTAAAAAGAAAATAGGCAGTTCCTTAAATCATGTTTACATTTTATTGTTGAGAAAGTGAAACAACGTAGCCAGGGTGATGTGAATGAAGTTATAAAGTACACTGTTCCCTTTGAAGATTTACGCGTGTCCTCGGTATGTTTTCCATATCAAGAGAAGGGGGAGACTGCAGCCTTGATCAAACTTGCGAAGTCTTAACTTACAAGAAGAGGATGCGAGACTGAACTGTGTGGGCTACTTAATATTGAGGAAAAGCCCCAATCAGATAGGCGAACGTTTGCAGCCTCGCCTCCGTTTTCAGATGTCTCCGTCTTTCCCCATCCACACTGAGACGGAGCAGCAGCGTTTTAGAATGAAAACGGCCTCTCCAGCGTTTTCAAAAAGCTCCGTTTTCGGCGCTCGAGAACTCCGGCGTAGTGTGGACGGATGGCGTAACCGTAGCAAAACGTATGCGTTTTCAAACTAAAACGCACTAGTGTAAACGGGGCCTTAGTAGTGCAAATGCCAGGACAGTCTAGGAGATAACTTCAGGAATCTGCATATTTACCTCTGGCTGCTAAGAGGCTGCCATAGGCCTCCAGTACTCTGTCTTTCACAGTCTCCAGCATTTTTGCTGACGTCAACTTCACGCCTGACTGCACAAAAGCACCTGAGAAAGCAAAAAGAGAGATGTTATCAGCTCAGAGTACAAGGTGTCACAAAACTTTCATGACAGTGTGATTCCTACATTAGTACTGGATCTCCACCCTGGGTTTCCTACAAGCTGCTGTCTTATTGAATTAAATGCCAAACAAGAAATGCAGTTAGTGCATCAGGCGAGCTCAACAGCTGAGGCAGTGAAAATGAAAGAGCTTTCAAACCGCATTCACACAGGAAACATGTGATACTCATCTCATGCCCATTTAACATCCCTAAAGCCAGATTAGCTAAACTACTAATGTCAATTACAAGACTACTGCTAAATTCAACTCTCATCAACTATGACACACGCACATGCACACACGTTAAAAGCTTGATCAGAAAAAAATCATAAATATAAAAAATGTTTTCTGTTCAACAAAGGTGCATTTACGTTGTCAAAAATAGAGTTAAAACCGTAAAATGATGAAATGGTATTAAAATTTTAAATAAAAAAAATGGTGAATGTAGTTTAAAATTTAATTAATTCCCATGATTCAGAAATCAGAATGTGAGCATCATTACTCCAAGTCTTCAGGGTAACAAGATGTTTTAGAAATTATAGTATGCTTATTTGCGGTTCAGTTAAATTTACATTTAGTCTTTTAGCAGATGCTTTTTGTCCAAAGTGACTCAGAATTGAGAAGGTATTCAGCGATTCAACAAGAAGAGGCAAAACACAATTAAACAAAAGGAGCTGGTGGTGTTCAGAGAATTTAGTGCTAGAGTAAAGGAGGGGAGGAGGTTGGGGTTGGTTATAAAGAGAATAGGGGTTCTACAGTTGCTATGTCAAGCCCACTGACCTTCAATATATTTTTTAAAATAATCAATTATTATGATCAATTATTATTTAGGAATTTTAATACTATTAGTACTTAAATCATTAATAATGATTCTAAATTATTTTTTTTAATTGTGATATATTTGACTTTTTAGGAAAGAAAGCAGGAAGGAAAGAAGATGAAAAAAATGATAAAAAAAAGAAAACAACAAGACAAATGACAAGAAAAAAATTTTATAACAAAAATTAAAAATAATACAAAAAGAATAAAAAGAAAGAAAAATGATAAAACAAAATAACTAAATTGAAGAAAACTAATAAGGGAAAAATAATAAAAGAAAGAAACAATAAAAAATAAAGAAAGAATTTTAAAAAGAAAGAAGGAATAATAAATAAAAAAAGAAGAAAGAAAAAATAGAAAACATAAGAAAAAATGAAAAAAAATAATAAAAGACAAATAAATTAAAATAATAATAAAAAATAAGTAATAAAAAGAAAGAAAGAATGAATAAGAAATAATAAAAAAGAAAGAATAAGACAATAAAAAAGACAAAATAATAAAAGAATAATAAAAATAATAATAAAAAGAAAGAAATAATAATTTAAAATTGAATAAAAGAAAGAATAATAAAAAGAAAGAAAAAATAATAAAGAAAAAAATGAAGAAAAAAAATTAAAGAAAGAAAGAAATAATAATAAAAAATAATTTAAAACTCAACTCAACCCACTTTATTTCTATAGCACTTTCACAAATCACAATGATTACCAAAGTGCTGTACATAAAACACATAAAACGCATGTAAATTATACATAAAACCAAAATACATAAACTCACATCACATGATTAAAAGCTAAAGAAACTAAGTGTGTTTTCAGTGACCTCTGAAAAGGCTCAAAAGTTTGAGCTGTTCTTAAAGAGAGTGGGAGATCATTCCAGAGTCTTGGAGCTGCTACCGAGAAAGCTCTATCACCTCGACATTTTAAGCATGATCTAGGAACTTGCAAATAGAGACGATCCATAGAGCGAAGAGATCTCACAGGTTGGTGCATAATAATTAGCTCAGAAATATACTCAGGGGCCAGGCCATGGAGGGATTTATAAACATACAACAGAACTTTGTACTGAATTGGCAGCCAGTGAAGAGAAACAAGTACAGGTGTAATGTGTTCTCATTTTTTTGTGCCTGTTAAAAGCCTAGCAGCTGCGTTCTGGACTAGCTGAAGTCGCGAGAGAGAGGCCTGACTCACACCCAGATACAATGCGTTGCAATAGTCTAGACGAGAAGAAATAAAAGCATGAACAACTTTCTCCAAATCACTGAAAGAGAGGATAGACTTCAGCTTGGCAATATATCTAAAATAGAAAAAACTATTTTTGACAACCGCATTAATTTGCCGATCAAATTTTAGCTCAGAGTCAAAGATGACACCAAGACTCTTTACTGAGGAATGTATTTTCCCAAGAAGCCATCAGAATCTGAACCTTTTTGGCCAAAAACAATGAATTTGCACTTGTCTTCATTCAGTTGGAGAAAGTTATTTGCCAACCAACACTTCACATCAGCCAAACAATTAAGCAAAGCCTGAAGGGAGGATTGATCCCTAGATTTTATAGGGAAGTAGATTTGAAAGTCATCAGCATATAGATGGTATATTATGGCATGCTTTTCAAAAATTTTTCCTAATGAAAGTAAGTAAAGTGAGAACAAAACAGGACCCAGTATTGAGCCTTGCAGAACCCCACACATTAATTGCATGACAGATGAAGAGGAGTTGCCCAAACTGACTGATATAGTTCTATCCTTCAGATATGAGGAGAACCAATCTAAGGCCAGACCCTGGATAACAGCGTGTTCTCTATCAGTGAGAATGTCATGATCCACTGTATCAAAAGCAGCAGTGAGATCCAACAGTACAAGAACAACAGGGCTACCTGAATCAACCTCCAACAAAATATCGTTTGAAACCCTCGATAGAGCGGACTCTGTGCTATGACGAGCTCTAAAACCAGACTGAAACTCATCAAAAATATTATTATTAGCCAGAAACTCATTTAGTTGTACAGACACAACCTTCTCTAAAATCTTTGAGATAAAAGGCAATTTAGAAATAGGGCAAAAATTCTTCATGTCTGAGGCATCAAGATTCGCTTTCTTTAGCAGGGGTTGAATAACAGCATGTTTAAAACTACTAGGAACGATACCAGTAGAGAGACTACTATTTACAATTGAAAGCACACTAGGACCAATTGAGTGCATCGCCTCCTTAAATAAGGTGGCAGGGATGACATCACAGGCTGAACCAGAAGGCTTCATATGTGCAAAAATGTCATTAGGTTGTGACAAAGACACAGGATTAAAGCTGGCTAGATTTTTTTAAGGGGGCAACAGAAATTGTAGAAACACTGACTACAGGTGAAATCTGTGAACGAATTCCAACAATCTTATCAGCAAAAAAATGCAGAAATTTTTCACAGGTGTCAACAGATGAAGAAATTGATGGAGAACCAACAGGCTAAAGTATGGTGTTAATAGTGGAGAACAGTACTTTTGAATTATGACAGTTCTTTGAAATTATGTTAGATAAATAATTTGATCTAGCTGCTTTCACTGCCCTTTGAAAAGTTGTCAAGCAATCTATCAATGATTCATATGAAACTTGTAGTTTGTCTTTAAGGCATTTGCGCTCAGCTCTTCTACACTTCTGCCTAAGGGCGCTAATATTGCTGCTCACCCAAGGCTGGGGCTTAACTTTCTTTTTCTTAATTTTTAATGGAGCTACGGAATTCAGAATATTAGAGCATATTAAGTTAAACTGGATAATAAACTCCTCTGGTCCCATATCAGAAGACGGAAACTCCATAAGTGATCTTGATGAACCCATATCAAAAGCAGATGAAAAATTACTAGCAGTGGAGGCGGAGAGCACACGAGTCTCAACAGCAACAGAACTATCATCAGCTTGACAATTAAAAATAAAATAAGAATTAAATAGAACAGCCTTGTGGTCCACATGACCATGCTCATATGTTGGGCCCACAACACATTGTAATAGACCAAAAGAGTCTAATAAATTATTAAACTCATTAACAAAAGGTCTGTTTGGACAGCAAACATTTTTATTATTTTTTATTATTAAAAAATAATAAAAGAAAGGAATATTAAAATGAAAAAATATAATAATAATAATAATACAAAATTATCAAAAAATAAAGAAAGATAAAAAAGGAAAGAAGAAATAATAAAGGACAGCATTTATTTTAAATGAAATCATTATCCATGATTTTTTACATTATAATGTAAAAAAGTATGTAAAATTTTCATAATGTATTTGAACTTTCATTTTATTTCAGCTATTTAACATGTCCTTGATTATTAAATGAAGATAAATTTACACAAAGATCAACACAGCTGCCATATATAATCAACTTTTCAACATCAAAGTTGTCCTCAAACTATTGAACCTCCATTTTTCTCTTAGGACAATATTTAAAAACCTTTTAGATCTGCAATATAATCACTAACATCAGTCAGAAAGCCAAACATTGCGCTCCTATTTTTTAAAATTTCCTTATCTACTCCAAACTCAGTGTATTTGTCATTTTCCCTCAGTCTACTTCCCGCCTCCCTGTGTTTTTCCTCCTGAAGTCCTATGTGGTATGATGTGTGGGGGTGTGGCTACAGGAGGAGTAATCAGGTCATACTTCCTTCACCTTCATCAAACACTCGGTCACCTCCACCAATGAATACATCAATGCTTGAGCTTTGACGCTATAAACAGATCAAATAATGGATTCATCCACAGAGAGAGGAAGTGCAGTCTGCTCTTATCAGACATCTGTGTCCCAACTGAACTCTGGGTAAACACAGGAGGGGTTCAGGTGTGTCGCGCGCTGGGTGTTTGAACTCTTTCTTTTCAATAAAACAAAGGAACTTCCTAAAGAAAAGCTATGAAGGGACAGATTTCACATGGAGCACAATAACTGAAGCAAACTCCCAACACATTCTTGGAGTATTCACTAATCGTATGTTAAAGATTAACACAGAATCAAAAGAGCTGTAAAAAATTCACCATGGCTCTTTTCTCACTGAACAGACATAAGGGGCACATTTAGTTCATTAAATAAATGAAAAAAATATATATTAAATAAAAAGTAAACAAAAAGCAAATTAAAAAACAAAAACTTAAAAATATAATAAAATGTTAAATAAATTAGAAAAAAACATATAAAACAAATGAAAAAAATTTAATGCAAAATGAAAAATTAAATAAAATATAAAAACAACAAAATAAAAAACAATTAAATGAAAAAATTGATAAACACAAAACAATTCAAATAAAATATAAAACAAATAAGAAATTAAATTATATATATATATATATATATATATATATATATATATATATATATATATATATATATATATATATATATATATATATATATATATAACATTTTGTTTATTAAAATGACAAATTAAATAAAATATAAAACAACAAATTAAAAATAAAATAAAAATAGCCAACTATGGAGAAACTGGGTATATGGTCAAATATTAATGATAACAATAAACATAATGATTATAATATAAATAAATGTTATGCAACATAAAATACTGATAGGCTATAGAGGCTCAATTCTAAATAAACAATGATAGATATTTTACATAAAATTTCTAGAATGAACTTACCAAAAATAAAAAAATTAGGCCAAACAAATAAAATGCATGTATTCTGATGCAAGTACAATTAGTATTTATTTGGCTTGCATACTTTTAACATAACTGAGCTAAAAACTTTGTGATTGATATTTGTTAGTTAAACAAACAAAACAAATAAGAACAAGATGTAATAATATCAATGAATACAATGTGCTTCAAATGCTAATTATTAATTCATTTAGTGTGTGGAGTAAGGAGCAGTGTCAGTTTTTTAATATACATAAATATATCTCATGGAATTTAACATATAGCATCTGGATTTTTCTACAGCTCAATGCAGTTCAAGGTTCACAATTTTCCCAAAACAATTTTTATTTTTCAAACTTATTTTACAAACAAAGAGAATTTAATACCAACAAAGCATACAGTGATTGAATGTACGAACTATAAAACATGAACATGAGTGATTTGTCTATATTAAAAGATCTCAATTTCTGTAAACAGTATAATCTTTGTTGCCCCTTCTTACACAACAAATCTGCTTAGTATTAGCAGAAAAGGTTAATTTATTATCTAAATCAAACTGTAAAATGTACTTAAAGACAAACGTATTAACATCATATGTTTTGTAAAGATTAAAATCATAAATATGTTTGTTTCAACAATTAGATCATTTGTATTGAATTATACTTCAATATTTAATTTTATTTAATTCTATAAAATTTAAATTAAATAAAACATTTCTAAAAAATATTTGAAAAAACAGTTATGTATCATAAAATAGCCATTATAGCACAATCAATAATCATAATAAAAAAGAATATAATACAAACATGAAACACTTTTATTATTGCTCAATTACAAACAATAATACAAACTTTTACATACAAACTCTAAAATGTATTTATAGATAAACATATTAATTTATATATTTTTTAAAAAATAAAACAATATTCAAAATTATAAATAATTATGTTTTAAACAATTATATAGAAATGTTTAATCTAAATAAATATAGAACAAATATTTTAAGAAAATTACGTATTAGAAATAATTACATAACTGATTCATAAAACTCAGACAATATAATGTCAAACATTTAGAGCTTTAAGGTCAAAAGTAGTACACCACCCCATTCAGTAGTCATGAATAGAAGTATATAGTTTTATAACCGTGAATTTAGATAAGATTAGCAGTAAATTACTCATTTACAACAGAGTGAAACAATGATGTGCCCATATCAGTTGGAAAAAATATGACCCAACGACTCCACTGTCCTTCTGATATCTAAAATACACAAGCAGACGCGACTCTCATTGGCCAAAATAATGACTTCATCTAAAGGAAAACTATAGCAACAAGAAGGAGCCATTTATTAAAGGTCAATAAATGCCATCTTTACCTTTCAAGGGATTTGCTCACTTGCCAACAATCAACATCTGCTCAAAAGCCATGCCGGAAACTTCTCTTAAGCTCCACCAAAAATGTCCTCACCACTTCAAAAGATGGTAATGATAGAGGACGGCACAGACTGATGGGTTTCTACTGATGCTGATTGGAATCACACAGCGTGTTTCGTCACACACGGAGACGTTTTCAGAAAATGCACTGTGGCCTTCAGGTTAAACTGCCTTCTGGTTGCTATCGCAGTCTGTGTGATTGTAAAAAATAAAAAAGGAGATAACATTCTTGTTCTTTTTGAGTAAAATCTAAGAATTCAAACTACTGCATCATATTGATCTGCAAATGGAAGTCAGGAGACTGAAGATAAGATTAGAGAAACACTGAGTTCAGTAAAGGGAAACGACAACTGAATATGCACACAAATGCCTGAGAAAAGAGACCAAGCGTTATTGTAAATATTCCTTTCTTTTAGACTTTGTATTATAAAATGTATACAAAAAAAAAATGTTTAATTAATTAATAATAATAATACATGGTGGCTCGGTGGTTAGCATTGTTGCCTCACAGCAAGAAGGTCGCTGATTCGAGTCCCAGCAGGGTCAGTTGGCATTTCTGTATGGAGTTTGCATGTTCCTCCCATGTTGGCATGGGCTTCCTCTGGGTGCTCCGGTTTCCCCCAGAAGTCCAAAGACATGCGCTATAGGTGAATTGAATAAATTAAATTGGCCGTAGTGTATGAGTGTGTATGCGTGTTGCAGCTGAAAAGGCATTCGCTGTGTAAAACATAAGCTGGATAAGTTGGCACTTAATTCCGCTGTGGCGACCCCTGATGAATAAAGTGACAAAGCCGAAGAGATAAATGAAGGGATCAATGAATAATAACAATAATAATAATAATAATAATAATTAAATATAAACTTATTAAAATAACATTTACAATCATCAAGAACCAGTTGGAGTTTGTTATCTCAGAGTGTTCAAGCCTTCAAACTAGGTGTGGAAGATGTTGAACATTCAGTTCATCCACTGACCTTTTGAGATCTTCTTCTAAAAAAGATCAGTTAAAGATCAAAGGAATGGAATACAAGGCAAACTGGATTTGGACACAAAAAATGACATCATATATTTCCTTGCGCATTTAGTCCAATAAAACAAAGAATCTCCAGACCACTCCACTCACACTCAAAAACATTGGAATGTAACAAACGGAAAACTTTTTTATTATTATTCAATTTAAATTGCACTTTTTAACCCAACAGTTGGGTTTGTCCATTTCATCCCAAAACATTATTATTATTATTATTACTTTAAATAATAATCAATTAACTTAATGGGTTTGAAAAAAAACTTTTTTTCACAACCCATAATTTTTAAGAGCAGACAATTGATTGGTTTAAAAGAGTCACTTAAGTTTAATTGAAAAAAAATAAATAAATCTTTTAAACAATTGGTTGGGTTTTTCCAAATTTGGACTGATATTACAATAATCCATCATTCTTAAGAGCGTGCAATTGGTCAACAAGTTCAAACTTCCATCTTAACATATAAAACAAAAAATAAAAATAAAGTCCCACTGAGCTCCAAATCAGAAAATAACTTGTATGTTTGCATTAATTTTGTTTTTTCTAGATGAATTAGATGCTTTGTTTCCAGTAAAAACTTGCTCATGCTTTTATCAGCAGCAGGGTGGATTACTGTAACGGCCTCCTCACTGGCCCCCCAAAAAGACAGTCAGGCAGTTGCAGATCATCCAGAACGCTGCGGCCAGGATTCTGAACAGAACCAGGAAATCAGAGCACATCACACCTGTCCTCGGGTCTTTACACTGGCTCCCAGTAACATTCAGAATAGATTTCAAGTATTACTACTAGTTTATAAACCACTAAATGGCCTTGGACCTCAATAAATTACAGATATGCTGACTGAATACAAACCTAACAGATCACTCAGATCTTTAGGATCATATAAACTAGAAATTCCAAGAGTTCAGTTAAAGCAGGGAGGATTGGCTTTCAGCAATTATGCGCACCGCTAGTGGAATCAGCTTCCAGAAATGATCAGATGTGCTCCAACATTAGGCACGTTTAAATAAAAACTGAAAACACGTCTGCTAGCTGAACAAGCACTGTACTACGTCCGACAGATCACACTATTGTGTCTTTCTTTTCTTTTTCATTTTGAACACATTTTAATCTGTTTTTAATCATTATTATTATTTTTTATGATTATTATTTTCTTATACTTGCTTCTTTTATTTCTGTTTATGTAAAGCACTTTGAATTGCCACCGTGTATGAAATGTGCTATTTAAATAAACTTGCCTTGCCTAGTAACGTATCCATTTTGACTGTCTGTGTCACAGTTAAAATAGATTTTTCTGAATTTCAACATGCTTTAAATAATGCAAGTACTGTACTTACAGTAAGTCAGCAAAATGTTTTAGCAGTGTTCTAGTGACTTTGGGATATTTTAACTGAAAATGTCTTACATGTAGCATTAAACTATTTCAGAGACACACTGTCAACTAACCACCTAGACAGAATGTGCAAATGCCACTCAAACGCTAGCTTCCACACCCAAAGATAAAAGTTTTTACTGTAAATAAAAGGCTTTGCTGGATTGTAAACACAAATCAATGATTGATAGTTTAATAGAGCCATTTAATGATTCAGTGTAATGACTAATATAAAACATGTCAGTAAAAATGTCACAAGTGCACACACTTTTTTTTTTTACTGTAAGCATTTACTCATGGTAAAAACATACACAATTTGGTAGGGCTGCATGGGAGATTAAATCAAAGAATTTTTTTTTTTTTTTAAATGATCGTCATCCACATCTTGTCAGGGAAGCACGGTTGTGTGATACAGGTAAGTAGTAAATCTCAGAGGGCGCTCTTATGTGGAAACTCTAAACACGCGGGAAATACCCATTGTTGCCTACTAAATCATCTCACATAGGAATTTATTTTAAACACTCAACTAATATTATAAAGTGATTTCGGGGTAAAAACATGTTTTATAGGAGACATTTTTATATACAGCATTTTTTTTTCACAACCATAGTTCAATACCATAGAATGATATCAATATCATAGAACAATTATATCAATGTCATAATCCAATTAAATCAATTTCGAATGCCATTTTCAATAGCTGGTCAGTAAACTAAGACTCTGTGTATTGTTGCTTTGCCTGAAAGCAAATGCTGAAGATTTACTAGAACCAGCTTTACTGACAAAATGCACATAAAAACCTTTAATTAAGCCCATTTCATGTCTTTACACACTTTACTCTAACGGATAATATTTCTTTTTCTTATATTTACATGTTACATGCTCATAAGCTAAATGCACCAATTGAGTTAGATCATATACCAACTAATTTCAGAAGATTTATTGAGCTGTCCCCAATCAACAACTCTGAATGATAAACTAATGCCAGTTCCATTTCTCCAAACATAATACCATAGAGTTTTTAATAACCCTGCTCAATAATGACACCTAATCTGAATCAACCATCAAGAAGATGTGTCGATTAAAAGGTCCCGTGAAATGAAAATATTGTTTTTTAAATGTTATTATCAGTTTTTTTTTGTTTAAGATATCTATAAGCTAGTGCACTCCAACAGTGACAAAATTCGCATTTTGAAGATATAAAACTAATATAAACATGTAAAGCTTGCAGGTTGTCACTTCTGGATTAACAGTTTTATTCACATCACTTTACACTACAGTTTCTCATCACATCATTAGCAATCCATTGATTTCTAGTGTCTGACATGCCCCGCCCTTTTCAAGATGCTTCTCATTTGCTTTCCATTTGATGCCATAGAGCTCAACCACTCTTACTAGCAGAGCGGTGATAATACAACACTATTGGCTGTTATTTAAAAAAAAAAAAAGAGAGAGAGAAGGAGCTACAGAATTTCCAACCCTCTCATTTTGTTTCGGTTGAAATTGTCAAACATCAAATAAAAATGCATATTTCAAAGCACTTCATGGGACCCTTAAGCCATTATAGGGCACCCATTGAAAAATCCCTGTGGTGCTACTGTGGCTACTACAAGACTTCTAAACTTCTATCACTTAAAAACAATTAAATAAATCTTGGAATCAATTTTGATTAATTAAAATGGCTCATTTGAATTGTGCCAAAGGCATTTAGAATATGTCTGCTACCCAAATCATGACTAAAAGTATGTCATTGAGAACAGGTTTTTCAAGCCAGGTGGAGCATTAGACCAGGGGCTCACCTCCTGTTTCCATTATGCAACACAAACTGCTTCAGAACCTGATCTACTATGATAGTTGGTGATGAAAACAAATTATGTTCAATAAGATGTACTCGTGTTTACTAACTGTTTATTCAGTTAAACATGAATTTTGTACTGTAGACCTACATAAGCTCGAAACAGCGATTTTTGATGACCTTAATCCGACTAATGTCATAACTGAACTAAACAGAAATTTAATTAAGACATGTAGAGTATGCACATATTAGTGACATTATTAAAAGGTCACGAAACACCAAAACACATTTTTTGAGCTGTTGACAGTCATATATGTGTCCCATGCTGCTAAAAACACTATTAGGACACATATATTTCACAAAAAAGTGAAAATTGGTTGTTTTTGCGTTATTTCGAGCAAATTTGTACTACCGGTTTGAAACAAATTTTTGAAGCTGTTTTGATCTTAGCATGTATTCCGGCGTGTAGACTGGACGTCTGTCCTGAGTACCTTTTTACGTCTCTGAGTGTGCTGCATTCATTCATGAGTAAGACTTGGTTCAAACCATTCAGCGCGCTCTATTGTGTATGCGGTGCAACCACATTTATATGCATGATAGCTTCGAAGACTGTTTTACCTGTTACAGTGTTTAGACGGCAGAGAGACGCCACGTTGTGTTGGCAAACGGGAGAACAAGAATTGTTTGGAGATTACCGGGAGATCATCACTCGTTTACGGGCATCCAGAGACTCGCAAAACTTCCCGCCCTACTCATAATTCTCTCTTCATATAGCCGTATGCTTATTACATATCCATAAAACACTGTGATATAACCGCGCTCGGATCAGATCACTTTCTTACTGCAATCGAACCGCTCCAGGGTTAGTTTCAATCGAGCCAAGACTACCTCACTCAGGCGGTCTCGGAGCGATTTCTTTGGAGTGTGCAGAGTGCGATTGCCCTGTTCACATTTGCCAAACGAACCGCGCTAACTGGGCAAACGAGGTTCTGAAACAAAAGTGTAGGTGTAAAAGCACCCTAAGGAACATTGTTTACTCGAGAGCTTTTCTCATCTGGAAATGGTAAAATCCGGATTTGCTGCTCTTCTCCTTTTAATAAAGACGTGATTCAAGATGGTGTTTATTGTCTTGTTTCTACAGACTTCGTAAGTGAGTGATAAGAGGTCTTTGTTTGTTTATTCAGAGGCAAAGTTAGTTCGTATCGTCAGCAGAACTCTTTAAGTGTTTAAAGACGGACCTTAGTCAAATGATTTCTAAGTTAATAAAGTTTACCGTACGTTAATATCACAACAGTATTCTGGACTGAAAAATCTACCGTAAATACTGCTCTCCGAGTGTAAACATGTAAGCACAACAATCAAACTTACCGCTGTGTATGATTTTCACCGCATTTTGTGACAGGAATAACACGCACGGCTTTCTGACGCTACCTACTAAGTGCATCTAAGTTACCAAGAAATGCAGAGGGTTTTTATTCTCTCATTCGTTTCTTGTAACAAACATTGCATGAAAAATACATGCTTCAGACAATTTCTCGAATCAAATATCTCATTTGTCACGAGGGGCATGAATGAAATTCCTAAATGAAAGAGCCAAACTGCAGTTAGTCCACCATTTAATAATTTGGCAAATAATTTGATTACTGATGTCCATGTAAACACAGTCACTGTCTTTCTCTGCGTCCGTATTTGTTTTGCCTCTGTGAAAATCAGTGCGTGCCCAAATCAACACTCCCATTTTTATGCAAATGTTTTACGAACCTTCCCTTGTTCTTTCCTCCGACACTCCACCCCCTAAACCAAGCTGGACACGCCCACTTTCCTGAAATTTTCCAAAGTAGAGGTGTGAAAACCCCCTGCTGAAACAAAGGGGTTTCATGGCCATTTAAAGTAAACAGCGTGATAAAACTACTACTACTACGACTCGACTTTTCGGCATATTTCCCAACAAGATCCACACTGTCAGTAAAGAACCGCGCACACCACACACATCGCGAAATACAGACGTTTTTTTCTTTCCTTTCGCGGTGACTTATTAAATTACATAACACTCTCACCCGTCCTTACTCCTTATTTGCGTCTAATACCCCAGTTTGTCACAGTGGCATAAATGAAATGTTTAGGAGTGAAGTGCCGAACTGCAGTTAGTCACCCAATTTGATGTGGTAAACTTACAGTAAGAATACACACAGGTTTGAAGGCTCGTTCTCCCCCTATAGAGCAATTTGCAAGATGATTCTGTTAATTATAAAATGAGCTGCAATTTTTTAAAATAAAAGAAACTAATTTCATCGGATCCAGAAGCCTGAATCAGAGTCAGTTTGACAACCTTCTCAGAGAGAAAGACCACTTCTATACCCTTTCATACCACACTGAGGTGTTCTCACGAGGAAATATAACTATTGTACTTTTGTCAGTTTAGTGGCTAATTTGTACGAGTTTAGTCTTAACCACCCAGCAACACCCCTAAACCAAACCGCCATTGGTGGATACGTAAATTGTACAAAATTGTATGAATAAGATCATACGAATTCATACAAATTAGCCACTGTCTTTGATGAACCACATATTTTTGTGAGCAAGTTTTCTTTGTAATGAGCATAAAAAAAGAAAACTCATGCACAAACACTTAAATCACATCCTGAAGTTGGCTTTCACTCAGGATGTGACGCCTGACATTGATGTGCTGGTGAAAGCTGAAAGATGCCAGGTTTCAGAAGTCAAATAAACTAAGCAACCTTACCATGCCCATGACAAATACCATGATTTGACCAGTCCGGCTCACTTGTGAACAAATTTAACTTCATGTGGCCTCTGAGCTATAATGAGTTTGACACCCCTGGGTTAAAGGATTATAATAATAATAAAAAAAAGACATTACAAGTCTATCGCAAACAATTTCTGTTAAAGTTTTTTTTTTAACTGATGTCAGACTTCAACAGCGAAAAGAGAAGATTTAAAATTTTTAGAAGGAGAAAATGACATAGAAAAATAGGTGGATGGAAACGTAGCTATTGAGAAAATGTGTTCATTATTTTGAACGCATAGAAAGGAAGACCGTCTCAATGGAAAGTTATTTTACTAAAGACAAATAGTACAATAGTAGCAAACACATTGCTTAAGCTCTCAATAATCTGTATATATGGCATGTAGAGCTCTGCGATCAGGAAGTACTCCGATAACATTATCCAAAATTATTATTATTTGATTCGTTTTTAAAAGTAAATGTAGGTGTAGGTTATCCAGTGTGTTGTTACACACTGCTCCTCTGTTAAAAAAAAAAAGAAAGATAAAAAAAAAGTTTTCAAAGACATCAAGCCTCGGGTAATAAAAAAGCAACGCAAAAGTAACTCAATATTGTAATGCATTACTTTCAAAAGTAACTTTCCCTGATGATCACTACAGCTATTTTAGAGGTTAAAATTCTGGTAGTTCCAGTGTTAAGTGCAAATAAGATTGATTTGATACTGTAAGTTTGAATTCCTCTGCATATGAAGCAAAACTCTCAATGCATGTCTGATCATGATTGTCAGTGTGAGTAAATCTAATTGTGCGAGATATGAGAGGCATCTGCAAGACGTGTCAGGATTGCGAATAGCTGTGTGGATGTATTGTGGGGTTTTGGCATGGCTGCTGGAACACATGCCTCAGGAACTAAATTCTTCAACAGTGGAAACTCACGGAAACCACAACTAGACACACAAAAGCTCTTTGACTGGACCAGGTCTGATTGGTGTTTATGTCACGGTGGGCCTTATTTGGATTTGCCTCTAGATTGACGGTCTTGATGAATCTTTACACAAACATTTTCTTAGAAGCGAATCGCAGCTTAGATTGACGACATATGAACGTCACAATGTACACAGTATCAAACCTAAGAGTCAACTTTTTCAAATGAAATGAGTGTAGTTAACTCAAATTTACTGAAAGTTAATTTTACTCATTTGAAAAGAACTCAGTGTTGAAGGTAATAAGTTAATTAAATACCTCATTACTTCAACTTAAATGGAGTAAGTTTACAGTACTCTTATACATTGTTTTTTTTTTTTTAACTCAAATGGTTTGTAACAATTGGTTTCCTCAAATGGTTTGAGTTGCCTTAACTTATTGGGTTATACAATACTCAGTTGGTTTGAGTTCTCTTTATTTATTAGGTTTCACTGTTCTCAATTGGCCTCAATTAATCAAATGGATTTTTTTTTTTTCAAATTAGTTTTTGAACTTAACCTGTTTGTTGAAATCAGTTTCCTCAATTGGTTTGAGCTACCTTAACTTTTTGGGTTTTACAGTGTAGAAAACATCTAATTTACACCACAAGCAAAAGATGGGGAGTATTTATGTTTTATAAAAACACAAACATACAATTCTGTGAATGGCGTGATTTCGTCTTTACACAAAATATCAAGTTCTGTCATAAATCTCAAGATTTTTCGTCAACAATACCCAGTAAAAATACAGTTATTCTTTGAAAAAAAGACAGATGTAATATTCATCCAAAAACATTCTTGTCCAAAAATGTTTATCCAAAAACATTGTTCATCCAAAAACCTTATGATCACTCAAAATATATAAATGGATTATTCTCACATGCGACTTGTAGGTAAAACAATAATGTAAATATACACTGTAAAAAAAAAAGCTGCCGTCTTAAATTTGTTTAGTTAAATCAAATTAACTTTTCTAGTCATCGCAACTTACAATCAAACTGGCTAAACATATGAATATCAATACAAAGACAAGTGGACGATTATAATTTTTAATTACAATATAAAAATGTACCCATGCTCTATTTTTAAGAAAACTGAAACATTGTTTATTGATTAACACCGAGATGCCAATTAAAAATGTAAAAATATATAGAACATTTCAATGTGGTCATGTCACTGGCCCATGAACATTTCCTGCATGTTATCAAACGATTTCATAACTGTAACAAGAGGCAATTCAATAATAATGTTCAAACTTAATGTTAAAACAGCTATCATCACAATATGAATATGTGGCTCTTTTGGATTGTCTGAGGCTTTAAAATAAAAAAATGTAAAACAGGAACAGGACTTTTACTATCAGTCAGCCAGCCCAGTCAGGGCTTCCGGTAAATTGTCAATTCATACAAATTTGCCGCATTTAAGGTGTGATTTCTTTAAAATAAAAACAGTGATCTTCACTGACTGATATATATATATATATATATATACACATGTACACATACACATATACACACACACACACTCGGGTATTTAAAGCGGGTATCAGACCAAACAAGAAGCACGACAATAAATTACATATTTCTGCACCAGGTCTTTTATTCAAAAAAAAAAAAAGAAGAAAAAAAAAGGAAATTAATTTTACCCAAGTATTTAATTTAATGGAGTGCTGCTAACGGCTCCTGTATTTAAACGTCTCTTTTAATCATCTCTTTTTATGCGTTAACAACAAAATAGAGACTTAAGTCTTTTTAACAGATTATATTTGAATTACATTACAACATCGATGCTGTAAAAGGAACCTTATGAAATTGAAACAGTCACATAAACTTTCACCGGAAGTTCATCAATGGCTGAAAAACAGTAGCATATAGCCCATAAAACTCATATTAATAGCCATAGATTGGGCTCTTTTTAGCATCCTTTGCTTAATCGTTATTTTATTCTTTAGGTTTTGAAAGAATAACCTAAAAACTTTCATAAAGTGTTTGAGCAGGAAACTGTTCACTTCTAAACAAATGACCAACAATATATCGTTTCAGCATCAATAATGCGTACATCCTCAGTAGTGACATCGCAAGATATGCAATGTTGTGTCTGGATTATAGTTGCTCAGGAGCTAAAGAATTGTATGTAAATACTGTATATGGACTTTATATGATGCAACAACAACAACAACAAAAACAACAACAACAAAAACTCTTACAAGACTATTTTACTCCACTGGTGAATACTTTTTCTTGTTTGAAGGAAAACACTCTTAATCTTGCATTTTTTCTTCTGAAGTTGATCCAAGTATATTTACGATATTTGGACTAGAAAGTAAAACAAAGATAAAGTAAAAGCTCTATTTAATTTCTGAAAATGTTTACTATTAAGACTTCCCAGAAAACTGCCAAATACTGTATTTATATCGCAATATTTATAGCAGTGAAATGAAATATCACAATATCAGATTTTTCCAATTTCATTCACCAGTCAAAATCAGATTTATCCAATAACCCAGTCTCATCCTGCCTGTCATTCAATAAACTGAGGCTAAATAAAGAAAAAAAAATCTGATTTAAAAGCAGTGAAATATAGACCTGAACAACGTCACAATGCAGCTATGGCCTCGAAAGATTAAACAGGAAAAAGAAACCAACACAACACAATGACCATTTATGGTAACGATACCCTCATCAAAAGCACTTCAAACAGAAAAATAAATCATGCCACCGCATGTTAGCGTTTACTTTCCAAGAGGTTTCTAATTTACTCACACTTACTCCACTCCCTCAATCTCTTGACATAAGGAAAACATAAAGCACATCCGGCCCTTTAAAAGTCTGCTCAGGGAGAATTAGCGGGCAGGCGTAAAATGACACGGTTGCTAACAGAGACAGGGGAACCACCCTGCTCTCAGCTCACCCGTCATGTGACCAGAACTCATCAGGTCAAAATCCACAAGCAAAAAAAAAAAGACCTCAGAATATATGATCATTACAAGCTCTTACCTTTCAGCAAAAGAAACAACACTAAACAGTCTCCAAGCAACAATTATGACTCCCAAACAAGTCTAAATAACTCCCATTCAGAGGATTTATGGAAAGTTTTGAGAGCTCAGAGTGAAGCTGCCGAATGTTAAGGGTGGGGTTACAAACAAGCTGCGGCAACAGGCATCCTGTGAGTGAATCATGTGGTAAGAAAAAAAAAAGGGGAACATAAGTATATTTTAGAGAAGAGAATCACGCCATTAATGCTGCTTACACAGACCATCTCATCGGATCTCAACTCCATACGTAACCCAGCCTGTTTAGAAACAATAAAAGTTGACACGAAGTCTAATTAAAAAGAATGGCTCACCTTATAAACTCCTGCCTCCTCTTGAGTCCTGATCTGTGCCGGTGGGCCGACTCTTATCTTCTCCTTCAGCGTTTGCCCTCTCACTGCTGATAGAGAAAGAAACCAGGACAGCGGCAGTGGTGGAGAGTGGGAGAGGCAGAGAGAGAGAGAGAGAGGGCAGGAAAAGAGAAGGAGAAGTGGAAGGAAAAAGAGACAGTGTAAGTGTGTTGGAGAAATGACGGTGTGACTGGTACGGCTGGCCTCCTGGTCCCTCCCACCCTGACTCACTCTGTGGATGAATAACTGGCTCTGAGACAGCAAACCAAACTGGAGGAGAGACACAGAGTATGAGAGAGAGAGAGAGAGAGAGAGAGAGAGAGAGAGAGAGAGAGAGAGAGAGAGAGAGAGAGAGAGAGAGAGAGAGAGAGAGAGAGAGAGAGAGAGAGAGAGAGAGAGAGAGAGAGAGAGAGAGAGAGAGAGAGAGAGAGAGAGAGATAGAGAGAGAGAGAGAGAGAGAGAGAGAGAGAGAGAGAGAGAGAGAGAGAGAGAGAGAGAGAGAGAGAGAGAGAGAGAGAGAGAGAGAGAGAGAGAGAGAGAGAGAGAGAGAGAGAGATAGAGAGAGATAGAGAGAGAGAGAGTTTCTGTTTATGTTTGACTTCATGGCCAGCAAGGTAGTACTTTTAACCTGTAGTTTAGCAGTGACAGTTAATGACCAGCGAGATACAAGAGTCTTCTTATGAAAGTTTTTTTTCTACATAATTAGCTTAAAGGGCACCTATTTTACCCCTTTTTCAATATTTAAGTCTTTGGTGTCTCCAGAACGTGTCTGTAAAGTTTCAGCTCAAAGCACCCATCAGATTATTTTTTAGACCTTTCAGAGTGTAGGAATTTTCTGCTTTAAACACATTGTGGTTGTTTTTGTTGCCTGTGTCTTTAATGCTAGCTCTCCCCGCCCACCGTTCCCTTGTGCCTATCAGGCCCCATTTACACCAATACATTTTCGTTTTAAAAAGCATACGTTTTGCTAAGGTTAAGCCATCTATACCACACTACGCCCCAGTTTTCGAGCGCCAACACTGAGCTTTTTGTAAATGCTGAAGAGGCTGTTTTCATTCTAGAAAACACTGCTGCTCCGTCTCAGTGTGGTTGGGGAAAACAGAGACATCTGAAAACGGAGGCGGGGCTGCAGACATTTGCAGGGGTTAAAGTAAAAAGAAAATCCTGCGCCTGAACGTTTCATGAAAAGAAAATAAGAAGTGCGGTGCTCCTTTTTTTAGGTCCCTAGGAAACGACTGAATCAGCTGGTCTATTGTGCGCGAGTCATTTTACTGTCATTGTTATAATTGTAATTTTTAATAAAATAGTGGACAAGTGGTCTCTGTTTCAAGTTATCCAGAGCTGTATGACTTTACAGATCTTGAAAAATCACATATTCGAGATCTGTAAAGTCATACAGCTCTGGATTATTCGAAAGAGCGACCACTAGTCTTTCCTCCATCATTAAAAGTTTGCTGTAGTCGCCTTGACAACACAAACCCTGCTGCCACCACAACAGAATCCCTGCAGTGCTTTCATTTGATTGAAGAATGAAAAAGAGGCGACTGATGTAACAAGCTTTTTTTGCTCGAGCACACAGTGCGCAGCGGCAAAACGTGAGGTGCGCATGGCGCATAAGCAGCGTGAGTGTAAAACACTCGCAGCCGTTAGTAAACCATTTAAAAGATGCCCCGCCTCAACGGGAAAAACGCATTCGCTATGATCGGTCCCTCATGCAGCCAAACTTTAAAAATATATAAAATAATATTTTTAATTGTTTAACTGATACCATTAATAGGTTACAAACGCACCCTTTCGGTTAACGGTTAATCGATTATTTTGAGCATCCCTAATTAAACTGCATGCACTGGCTCTAAAATATTATTATTTTTTCCCTCACGGCCGCAAGCCGGAGATCCAGCACAGTGTTGGAATACTTTAAGCCCTGCATTCGGGGCTGATTGGGGCTTTTTTCAATATTAAGTAGCCTACACACAGTTCAGTCTTGCATCCTTTCCTTGTAAGTCCAGACTACGCAAGTTTTGATTTGGAAAACTTTTTTGACATTGAGATGAAATTGTACATTTTTACATTGTTGAAATAGAAACGGTTATTAAAAGTGTAATATTTTTAAATGTGAAATTTTTATTTGTGTGTATATATAGTCAGTGAAACATTTTTCAGTGTTTATTAAACTAACTTGCTCATCGTCTGTTTTCTTTTAAAGTCTTTCAATTTTATATTAAGCCTTGAAGGGCAAATAATTTATTTCATAGGGCATATAATCGATAATTCTATTAAAGTAATTTATATATAATTTAAGAAATATCACTATATTAATTACAGGTGACGCGGTGGCGCGGTAGGCAGTGCTGTTGCCTCACAGCAAGAAGGTCGCTAGTTCGAGTCTCGGCTGGGTCAGATGGCATTACTGTGTGGAGTTTGCATGTTCTCCTCGCGTTCGCATGGGTTTCTTTCACAGACCAAAGACATGTGATACAGGTGAATTGGGTAGGCTAAATTGTCCGTAGTGTATGAGTGTGAATGAGTGTGTATGAATGTTTTCCAGTGATGGGTTGTGGCTGCAAGGGCATTCGCTGCGTAAAATATGTGCTGGATAAGTTGGCGGTTCATTCCGCTGTGGCGACCCCGGAATAATAAAGGGACTAAGACAAAAATAAAATGAATGAATGAATGAATAAATGAATGAATTATTATTAATTACATATATTAACAGCTGCACTGGACAAAATATTTAGCACAGCCTTGTATGCCTTGATTTGAACAAGAAAAAATATTTAATCTAAAACATTAAAAAAATGTTATAGAAAGGAAATATTTATCTTTCTCAAGCATCAACATATCATTACAACACCATTTTGTTTTATTGTTATGATAAGCAGACATATTTGTTGAAAAGTAATGCTTCAATTGATGATCTGCCAGATAGAACCTTACAGTTCCAAGTGGAAAATGACTTTGCCAATGGTCTGCATTTGCCCTGTTTATATTATGCCAATTAGCAAATTTAAGGAAATGTTGATAATTTACACAGAGTACATTTAGGGTCTCTGTCATGTTAACGTATGAAAGAGAACTGTTACACACATGTTGTTTGCTATATGGAATGCAAAAACTTTGAACCTCAATATCTCAATATCATTTAGAATGCAGACAGAACCTTATAATTGAAATAAAAAAAAATATATATATAAATAAAAAAGTGACGATATTTCAGCCAATTGTAAAATACATTTTTAATTAATTCCCCCTCAGACCATCCAATATCTAGGCGACTTAATCTAGAACATTAAAGAAGATTTTAGCAGACCCCAGCGTCTTTAGTAATTCATAATATGCAAGCAAAAGTGTTCAAGCTGTGACTAATAAAAATTTACAATAAAACCTTTCTTTTAACACAAAGCAAGATATTTTAAAGAATGTCAGAAACTGGTAACCATGGACCATTCCATTTGAATGGTATTTGTTTTTTCTACCATGGATGTCAATGGTTACAGGTTCCTAACATTCTTTAAAATATTTATGTAAAGAATAAAAATAAAAAGTCAAGAGTAAATGAATGAAAATGACTATTTTCATTTTGGGTGAACTATCCCCTTAAGTTTCAGTAAGTGTTAGGTATTTTAAAAGAATTCAAAGACCACAAAGCTAGCCATATCACCCGTTTTGTAGAAAAGCAAACACTGTGCATTCAAACAAACAAAAGAAATCTTATTATTGCTTCTATAGTTGTCAATTATACATATGTTTTTTAATTTTTTTTTTATTTTAAATTTAGCTTTTTTTAAATTAATACAGAATCTAAGCAACAAACTAACTAAAGTAAAACATACACACAGTATATACAAATAAATAAATAAATAAATACAAATAAATAAATGCATAAATAAATAAATGCATAAATAAGTAAATAAATAAATAGGGAGGACATACAGTACAAGCCAAAGGGGATGAACCATTTCGTCATACAATTCAAAAATGGATTCTGATTCTTTTCAAATAATTCACCCTTTCCTCTTAAAAAACATGTGATCTTCTCCAGTGATATACAGTTACAAACTTCTGAGATCCATAGTCCAATTGATAATGTCTGTTTACCATTTAATAGCAATAAACTTTTTTTTAGCTATCATCAATAACATTTCAGTATGCTTAACAGCAAGATTATGCAGTATAACACGTTTAATCTGGTAGCAAAAATTAAACTGCAAGTGGCCTGGTTCAGTTTCCCCCCACAGCCTGCGCCTATAATATTATTCACAAGCCGAGGCGAGAAATCAGTGCAACTCTGTAAAGATGAAGGGGGCTATTGTTGAACACCACCCGCTCCAACCAGAAAGACAACAGAGAAACACACCCTGCAACACAAAGCCAGCATCTATAACATCCCTAACCCTCCGAGATACAACAACTCCTCCAGGCCAACGAGAGCAAGGCCATCAGTAACACACACACACACACACACACACACATTATTAAAAACACCCTGTGTCCTTTTTGCATAACGTAAATCTAAAAGCTATGCTGTGATGTTCATGCAAATGATATGAACTATACGCTCAGCCGAATGGAAATCTGCATAAACTGACACTGATGGTTTAAGGAGATTGATAGAAAATGCCACACATACTTTTTTTTAAGTTCATGCAAATATTTATAAACTGGTGGGATTTTTCATTTGAATACAGAAAAAGCAAAGAGGATGCATTTTTTTTATTAATAAATAACTCAAAGATTCTGAATATGGGTTTCAAAACCAAAGTGAATTACACATAAATTGGCTTGATAGATTTGCATGTATACACTACTGGTTAAAAGTTTAGGGCAGTTTTAAAATATTTAAAAATAAGCTTATCCTGCTCACCAAAGCTGCATTTATTTAATCAAAATTACAGTACAAATTGTGAAATGTTATTGCACTATAAAATAACTGTTTAAATGTAGTTAATAATTTAATTTAATAATTTATTCTAGTGATTTTAAAGATGAATTTTCAGCTTCATTATGCCAGTCTTCGGAGTCACATGATCCTTCAGAAATCACTCTAATATTAATTATTATATTAATGGTAATAATAATAATAAAGAAATATTTACTGGAGTAATCATTTTATTTGAAACTATGTTAATGGATATTTAACAATTTAACAATTTACATTTATTTTTACATTTTATAAATGTCACCTTGATGAACAGAATAATTTTAACAAAATTAATAAAAAAAAATACCGGTACTATATATACACACACATTTATATTAATAATTCATATTATATAAATTATATATATATACATACATACATACATACATACATACATACATACATACATACATACATACATACATACATACATACATACATACATACACACACACACACGCACAAGCACACGCACAAGCAAACATTCCTTACAGAAATGTAATGAAACATTTTTCTAAAATTAATACAAGCACCTATTTAACACAAAAATACTAAGTACAAGCTAACGTATTACGCAAGCACAAACTTTTATTTTAAATGCAAGTACTCATTTAACAACACTAGTTACAGCCTCTATAAATAGCATCTGTAAAAAGTGAAATTTCAAGAGATAGCGCTCAAAAAAATGATAATTTATGCAGCCTGCCTAGTCTCAAACCGTTTTTAAATTTTTTTCTTCTGTTAATTACGAAAGTTATTTTGAAAACTTTAATACTGACTTCCATAGCAGGGAAAATAAATATCAGAATATAAATAAAACAGAACAGAAGTCAATGGTTACAGGTTTCCAACGTTTTGCAAAGAAATCTTCTTTAGTGGTGTTCAACAGAATAAAGAAAGGTTTGATAAAAGTAACGAGTGCATAAATGATGATACTTTTCATTTTTGGGTGAACTGTCAAGGGGCAAGTTTAAACAGATTTTATTTTGGTCATGTCCAATCATGTTGGATGAGAGGAAAAAAATATCCAAGAAAAGTTCTTAAATGCTGATTTCATATCTCTAACAAAATCATTATTCAGCAATTGTAAACAATACAAAATGTAAAAAACTCATTATTAGCATATTTTAGAAAAATGATTTTTATCTTTGTAGACTCGATTGACTTGTTGCATGTTCAGACTACTTATTATTATTATTTTTTTTTATGTAGAAGAAAATTTACAGTGTTCCACACAATCACTACTATTAGCTTTCCACCATTTCCATGCCTCCAACAGCACATTGATGGAGATGATGGTCACTTAAAGAGATCCTTTTCAGTTTTAGGTGAACTACAGTTAAATCAGAATTATTAGCCCCCCTTTGAATTTTGTTTTCTTTTTTTAAATATTCCCTAAATTATGTCTAACAGAAAAAAGAAATTTTCAAAGTATGTCTGATAATTTGTTTTCCTTCTTAAAAAAGTATTCTTTGTTTTATTTTGGCTAGAATAAAAGTAGTTTTTAGTTAAAAAAAAAAACAAAAACATTTTAAGGTCAATATTATTAGCCACTTCAATAGCCCCTTTAGCTATATATTTTTTTCAATAGTCTACAGAATAAACCATCATTATACAGTAACTTGCCTAATTATCCGAACCTGCCTAGTTAACCTAATTAACCTAGTTAAGCCTTTTAAAATGTAACTTCAAGCTGTATAGAAGTGTCTTGAAGAATATCTAGTCAAATATCATTTACTGTCATCATGGATGACAAAGATAAAATAAATCAGTTATTAGAGATAAGCTATTAAAACTATAATGTTTAGAAATGTGTTGACAAAATCATCTGTTAAACAGAAATTGAGGGAAAAAAAATAAACAGGGGTCTGTGGAGAGGTAAGCGTGATCGAACACCCAATAAGGGGGGAGAACATGCTAGGAGCCCGGCGGCTAATCAGCGGGTCAATCAGAAATGATAAATAACACCTCTTTCTAGTGATTGGGCCGGAGAGACTCCCTTTTTAAGGAGAACGAGAGGAGCAGTCAGGAGAGGAAAGAGTACACACACACACAGACACAGCCTGCAAGTGCTGTGCATAAATATAATAAAATATATTGCTTACCTGATATCGCCGACCCCTTCTTCTTCTTCCCACACAACAACGAACTTTACTACAGGGTCTAATAATTCTGACTCATGTCAAGTGTATGTCGTCATTTTCTCACCTATAAGCTTGTTTGTTGAACACAAAAGACGACATTTGGAAAAAGCTGGAAAATGGTAACCGTTGACATTCATAATAGAAAAAAATACTCTGATAGTCAATAGTTACCATTTTTTTGCTTTCTCCAATTGTTATCATTTGAGTTCAACAACAGAACACCGATCATAAAGGTCATTTTGTGTGAACTATCCCTTTAAATAAAGCAGTGTTCCAGTCCCTTTACTGACTCCCAACTCAATAATACTATAGCAACCGATGCAGCCACACAGCAGAAGGTAAACACACTAATCTGATTTGATGACTAGCAATGTGAACACGAGGCTTAAAAAGCACTGCTGCAACTACCTCAGGATTTCCACACGTTATTTGACCAAAGAAGCAGTGTTGAAACAAACTTGTGATTCACTGCTGAGAGACCACGCCAAATATGAAAATCTGTGAGGCAACTGCGGATTAAACAATTAAATGTATGCAGACTAACTCAGGTTTGGTCATGTTCCACTGGTCTAAGGCGAGAGAGTAATCATTAACAGATTAAACAAACCACACAGAATGGTCTACTAAAAAAAAATCTATATAATTTTAAATCTACAAATGTTGTCTTTCCTGGTGACCACAACTGCTTTTAAAAATGTGAAGACCATGGTTGGGTGAAAAGATGAAATGCTCGAAGAAAAGTGTTCTTAGGCTTTGAGAGAAGCTCATTAGTACAATACAAATACCTCAATACTCATTGTAAACGGGAGATCGCTGTATCCGATTTTCAAGCTTGCCGGACCGGTCTATCTGCTTTCTTAAGCATAAGCTCTCTGCGCGCACGTGTGTGTGTAGTTGGACATAACAAGAGTAAGACTGTGGTTATGTTCGGAATGAAATGCTAGCTTGGTAATTACAGAAAATTATGAAAATGAAAGTATACACTACTTAGTATACAAACTATTTAAAAAACTATTTCAAAAAGGAAGTTAAAAAGGGAGAAGCAGTGTAATGTTATGTAAATGTAATGTAATGTGTATTTATATAGCGCATTTATTGTGTATGGCCATACACCCAAAGCGCTTCACAATCATGAGGGGGGTCTCTCCACACCACCACCAGTGTGCAGCATCCACTTGGATGATGCGACGGCTGCCACAGGACAACGGCGCCAGTGCGCTCACCACACACCAGCTATTGGTGGAGTGGAGAGACAGTGATAGAGCCAATTCAGTGGACGGGGATGATTGGGAGGCCATGATCGTAAGGGCCGATAGAGGGACTTTGGCCAGGACACCGGGGTTACACCCCTACTCTTTTCACAAGAAGTGCCATGGGATTTTTAATGACCACAGAGAGTCAGGACCTCGGTTTAACGTCTCATCCGAAAGACGGCGCCCACTGACAGTGTAGTGTCCCCTTCACTTTTACTGGGGCATTAGGACTCACTTAGACCTCAGGTTGAGCGCCCCCTGCTGGCCTCACTAACACCACTTCCAACAGCAACCTAGTGTTCCCTAGTGGTCTCCCATCCAGGTACTAACCAGGCTCAGCCCTGCTTAGCTTTAGTGAGTAACCGGTCTTGGGCTGCAGGGTGATATGGCTGTGGCGCAGTAGGTAGTGCTGTTGCCTCACAGCAAGAAGGTCACTGGGTGACTGGTTCGATTCTCAGCTCAGTTGGCGTTTCTATGTGGAGTTTGCATGTTCTCCCCGTGTTCGCGCAGGTTTCCTTCCGGGTGCTTCCGTTTCCCCCACAGTCCAAAGACATGCGGTACATGTGAATTGGGTAGTCTAAATTGTCCGTAGTGTATGAGTGTGTGTGTTTGTGGATGTTTCCCCGAGATGGGTTGTCGCTGTAAGGGTATCTGCTGCGTAAAAATGTGCTGGATAAGTTGGCGGTTCATTCCACTTTGGCGACCCCAGGTTAATAAAGGGACTAAACCGACAAGAAAATAAATGAATGAATTAAGTTAAAAAGAAAAGGATTTTTTTAGGAAAGCTGTTAATTATTAAATACAGAACTAGAGGATTACTTGATATTTAATACTTTATATTTATAATTTCAATATGTTGTCTCTAAAGTGTGCGAAATTTAAATTTATAAATGTTTATTTTGCTATGGCGAATAACAGAAATTAAATCCTGTAATGTTGTTCTGTTGGCTTCATCGAACATGGACATTCAGCATGCACTTGGGCGGTTTGCTGCCGAGTGTGATGCGGCTTGGATGAGAATCAGCACCTCCAAGTTCAAGGCCATGGTGCTCCACCAGAAAAAGATGGTTGGCCATCTTCAGGTTGGAGGAAAGTCCTTACCCCAGGAGGAGGAGTTCTAGTATCTCAGGGTTTTGTTCATGAGTGAGGGAAGGATGAAACGGCCGATTGGTGCAGCAGCAGCAGTAATGCGGCCGATGTACCAGTCTGTTGTGGTAAAGAAGGAGCTGTGCCGAAAGGCAAAGCTTTCAATTTATCGGTCAATCTACGTTCCTACTCTCACCTATGGTCACAAGCTTTGGGTCATGACCGAAAGGACAAAATCTCTGATACAAGCGGCTGAAATGAATTTACTTCGAAGGGTTGCAGGGCGCACTCTTATAGATAGGGTGAGGAGCTCTGACACATTTGGGAGGAGCTCGGAGTAGAGCCGCTGCTCCTCCACATCGAGAGAAGTCAGCGGAGGTGGCTCGGGCATCTGTTTCGGAAGCCTCCTGGACGCCTACCTTGGGAGGTCTTCTAGGTATGTCCCACCGGGAAGAGGCCTCGTTGAAGACCGAGGACACACTGGAGAGACCATGTCTCTCGGCTGGCCTGGGAATGCCATCGGGATCCCCCCCGGAGAAACTGGAGAAAGTGTCTAGGGAGAGGGAAGTCCGGGGTAGCGCTCCTCCTCATACTTTAGCCTCCACATCAATTTTCCTGCAAGCAAAGAAGGTCAAGGTGCTCCAGGATAGGCCAGCCTAATCACTAGATACAAACGTTATTGAACTTGTCTGGGGTAAAATAAATCCAGAGAATCTGGATGAACTCTGGGAGACCTACAAGAGTGCTTTCTTTGCCATTCCAGATGACTTAAGTTATTGAGTCATAACAGAGATGTATGCAGCCAGTTCTCCAAGCTCATGAGAGTCAAACACAATACTCATTCTTTTTCCACTGCACCATGACTTTATATTCTATACTGGACATTATTTCTGTTAAGCGACAAAACCTTTGTCTAAGCCAAGTCAGACCTTACTGTTCTAATTAAATAATTAAAAATCAAGGCATGATCATATTTTATTTATGTAAAATAAGCGTAATCTAGAGACCTTTGCCTTTCATATAAGCCACTTCTGATACCAAATGATCAACTAGAAGTCAAATTATTATTTGTTGTGGTTGGATAGGTGACATGTTTTTTGCTCAGTGAGTGCCCCTTTTTCAGATGAGATGTTAAACCGAGGTCCTGACTATGTGGTCGTTAAAAATTCCATCATGGCCTCCTAACCATACCCATATCATAGTTGGCTTCATCACTCTCTCTCCTCTCCACCAATCAGATGTGTGTGGTGTGTGATCTGGCGCAATATGGCTGCCGTCACATCATCTAGGTGGATGCTGCACACTAGTGGTGGATGAGAAGATTTCCCCCAAAATTTGTAAAGCCATTTGGGTGTCCAGAAAAGCACTATGTAATTGTAAGGCATTATTCATTATTATTATTATTATTATTATTATTATTATTATTATTATTATTATTATTATTATATAAAACCCAATAAAAAGTAAGTAAAGTAAAAAGTCTCTTTTAGTTCTTCAAAATAGCAACGCACCAGCAGTGTGCCTCAACACACCTCTTTTTTTAAGACCAGAACTCCTATGGGCGCACATATAAGCGCAAATGCATTTGCTATTTAAACAACGTGGTGCAAAACATCAAAATTACTCTTGCATCGAGCTGAAACTAGCAAATAACATTTGCGTTGCACCTTGCGCCAGGTGTATGATAGGGCCATTAAAATAAATTAGTTTTAAATTCAGTTTTACATGAGTTACTTGATTTTGTAATATGACTGGCAAAAAAATGAGATGATTGAAATTAACTAATTTTACAGACTACATTAGTACTCACCATATACTGTACCGAGGTAGTGAGTATGCTATTATAACAGCGTTTCAGAGAGAAAAAAACATAATTAACAATTAAATCTCTGCACCTCCTGCTGGCCGAACAAGCCGTACAGGAAATCTTCAATGGCAGTAAAATGTAAAAAATGTGGCCCAAGTACCAGAAACAGTCAAAAGCTGATGATAGAAGAGACAAATACAGTAGACAGAATTTAAACACCCCCGCACCTCCACTGATGTTTCATTGAGAGTCAACCGAATACAGAGTGATGAAAGACGGTCCACAGAAGTGTGTGAATACAAGCGGCTCTGACACAGAACTAGGCCACAAGAAGAATGATCAGGTTAAAGTACTTAATTTGATCTCTTTTTTAGGGTACGTCCTGATTTCTTTAGACCCTATTTTTATATCTACTGTAACTGGCACACAAACAGAGACACACTCACACTAGTGAGCACTCTGCACCTTACCTTGCATTAGAGATTGATTCATGTAACATCATATTCATGTCATCTCGAATACAAGCCACCTGAAATGTAATTCACTAGATGCTGCAGCTGATCTTTCCCATATAGATTTATTTTGTGCTCCAAAATACAGAATTATTGGAATGGAATTTTTGAAGTGCTTTCTGGGCTGCAATTACAGCCAGACCCAATGCTTTTAATTCTAGGATTTTCTGAACAAACACATTTGTTGTTAAACACACAACACAAACTGCTCTCATACAGCTTATCTACAGCCAAGATGTTACTGCTACTGTTTTGGAAAAAAAATAATAAAAAAGTCCTCTACATGTAAACTGTGGCTTGGAGAAATGACTTCTACATTGCATTTGGACTGAATTAGGTACTGTTTGAAAAGAAAACTTCAAAATCTGGAATCCTTTTATCTGTTACCTTAACAAAAACCTTGTGGACTAATGCAACATTTTAATATTCAATTTTATCATATTCTGTTGTTCAAACAGTTTACAGTCTTTGTAAACAATTTCTAGGAATGATTTGTTATGTTGCTGGGTTTTTATTTATTAATAGTATTAGTATTATCTTCTTAAACTTTTTCCCCCTTTTCTTTGCGTATGTAATATATAGACAACAAAACGAAGAATCCTTTTTCCTGAATCTTTGTCTTCAATAATAAATCTTATTAAAAAAAAAAAAAACACACCTGCAACTGTGGTGGCACATCAATATTACGCATTGGCAATCTTAATATTAGTATACAGTATATTCAGGCCCCAAGAGGCCAAAGTGTAAATTAAAATTGAATTGGTTTGATCGGAGAAATGTGAATTTTCTTGTTGATCATGATAAACTATACATCATACACTGTATACATTAGTCGTGTATATTTAAAAAAAAAAATTTTGCTATTTGGTCTGTCACCGACCAATCATTCCCCTTGCTGGCCAGCAGAGGTCATCATCACCGGACTATTGACATTACGTCATCCATTTACACTGATTGCAGACACACCTGACACGCATCCAGCAATCACTCTCCACACACATATAAGCAGCACACACATGCTGCTTCATTGCAAAGTCTTGTTCTGGCTAACACTACTGAGCGTTCTCATCCTTGCCTGCTTTCCCATTGTGATCCTGCTTCATTTACTGACCCAGTCTAGCCTGCCGCCTGCCTTGTATTTTAGCCTGAATCCCGACTTTGATCCTAGCTGCCTGCCTTTGAACTCTAGCCTGCTTACAGACTCTGATACTAGCCGCCTGCCTCTGACCCATGCCTGCATACTTATCCTGTGTTTACCTGCCGCCAGCTCAACGACTACCTACTACTGTGTTTGATGAGAGTTTGCGCACGCACAACATCTGTGTGCTATTGTTTATTAAACTGTGTTTAATAAAAAGACTGCAAATGGATCCCTCTGTGTCAGCCACTTCGTTACATGGTCAGACTTTGGTCTCTGCTAATATTAAGCAGATATTCTCTGCTTTTCACAGATACCAAACATTTACTTGTGTACATATATTGTAAAATCAATGGTCAAATTGAGCTGTTTTTCAGTGCAATAGCAGTTTATTTATAACTCTGGCAATTCTTCTATTTTTAATAAATTACCATAATTGTAAAGCACATATTCTCTGCTTTGCAAATATATCATTTACCTGAAACGTTTACAAATTGTAAAATCAATGGTCGAATATTTATTTATTTATTTTTTATTTTTTGGTGCATGTTGGTTAGGAATGCACTGATCCCGATACTCGGGAATCAGCCAGCTGGTACGGATCCAAATATAATCTTGCACGTGCGCTATATCTGTGTTTATGAGCCAACTAAGCCATTAAGGTAGCCTATTATAGGGTACTAGAACGTTGTTATGGAGGCCTACTATATCCCAAATGTTTTGAAGCCATTCCATAGTTTAATGTAAAGTGCAGCTGAATATTCACATGGTTAAATTCATGTTTACTTCAGTGCTTCCTGCCACAGCGCCTGTCAGTCATTCTCCATTTATTCACAATTCAAGCTGCGTGCTGTTTGTATGGCAATACGAAAAACTCTCAAAGTCTATTTGTATCAATTAGTTTTAATAATCATTAGAGAAATGCATTTCGTTTTGCATTAAATGGGTTCATTTTGACCTGCAACAAGGAGTTCATTGCTGTTTCTAAATCATGTTACGCCGTGTTTGTTAGACAGCAGATCGCATTCACAACACAAACTCTTCACACACAAAGTAGGTTAACCAGAAATTTTAATTAAAAAAGGCTAAACAATACATTGGACAGATCCGCAATACACTGATTTCTTCCCTTTTTGCTGCTCAGTTTTGAAAGTGTCAGCAGATATACCACAGGGCTGCGCGATGTGTCTCAGTGCTTCATTCATGCATCCAGCTGCGCAGACGTGGTGTGCGCCGCTCTGTAAGATTCTCACAATGAGTTTCTGTTTTCTCATCCATCTGACAGTTTATTCTTCCAAGGTGACTACTTTAAGTGCTGCGAATAGTTTGTAAAGCCTGGCTCATTGTGGTCAAAGTAGTTTATTATATTAATAAAAGTAAAACTAACGAGCGCAATATAATTTGTATTAACAGAAAAATGATTTAGCCTAATATAAGCTACTCTGAAACTGTGAAGATTTCACTGTTATTTTATTAGCATTAATATTTCATTTGACAGACTAGTTTGTGTTTTGGTGCTGAAGCATAAACGGACCTGGTTTTGAACTTTCTCTGTCTCACTCATGGCAAGATTTGGCGAGGGATTATTAAGTAAAACTGGCCTCAGTCAGTTTAGTTTAGTCTGTGTCAAACCTGCAGGAAAATATCAGGGTTTGCTAGGGATGGGCGAATCACTCTTAATATCAATCCCAGAGTGGGTATTGGAATCAGATCGTTGCAAGCCTGAAAATACTGATATTTGATGTAAAACTTCTAAAATGTACACTAACATAGACTGCCCCCCTTTTAAAGTGAAGACAAGTCTAGAAATGCAGCATGCATCACATATCGTTCGCTCATGTTGCTCCTTAGTTGTTTTTTCATCATGTGTCCAAGCAGCGCTTTTGGCTACAGTGAATGAGAAATAAAAGAATAACAGACAAAAAAATGTATTTTTTTAGATTATTTTTAATGCATGTTTTTTTTTTTTTTTTTTTAAGACAGAAGTGTTAAGAAAAAATAAATAAATAAATAAATAAATATATATAAATATAAATATATATATATATATATATATATATATATATATATATATATATATATATATATATATATATATATATATATAAACACCACTATTACATACTAGATTTTAAAACTCTGCCTGTTCATCTGACAGAAAATAATCATATAAACTAAGAATAGTTTGAGTAGATAGTGAGCAAATTGTGTATAGTTAACCATAATTTATTTGTTATATTATTAACCATAATTTATTTGTTATAATATTATAGTATATAATCTTTTTTAATTATTAAAGTATATTTTACATTTTTATAGTTAATATTCTTTAACTTTACAATTTCTTACTTCTGTTAAACACAAAACAAGAAAATCTGAAGAATATTACCAAAAAAAGCAGTCAATGACATCTATATTAAGAAACAAACAACATCTATTCTGTACGTGTATATGGATATTAATGGCTGCTTTTCCCTACATTCTTTGGTATATCTTCCTGTGTGTTCAACAGAAAAAAAAACTCAGAGGTTTGTTTAAAAAAAAAAAAAAAAAAGGCTGATGAGTAAATGATGACAAAATTTTCAACGGTCTCTTTAAACAAGCTTATATTTTGTTAATCAACAGCAGGAAGTAACTAAGTTTCATTCTTTTGAAACAATCCATCAAATTACTCTATTAAGCAGGAACAAGACGGTACAGCTCTCCTTCAAAGAAGTAAATCAAGAGCTTCTGCAGGAAACACACAAAGACAAGAAAATGACTCTCATTCCAGCAAGTCCTAACCAAAAACTTGAAAAGCTTGACAGAAAAGGCATCACTCACAGGTGAGTTTAGTTTATTGCTGCCGTTAAACGACAAGTGTCATCCAAAAATCTTTTTTCCAGCTCGACTAGTCTTTACAGGAGAAACTTTTTTTCCTACACAAACTGTCCAAACAACAAAAACTCCTGCAACTGCACTAATGCCCTCACCGTAGAAGTGGAAATCTGAGACTATCCCATAACAAGTGGCCTCTGTGTAGGTGTTGAGGGTGCGGTTATGACTGAACTTCATTGGCTTCAAACTCAAGCTGCGTTTACCCTAGTAAACTTGATACAGAATGTAATACAGGTTTCCGTTAGGAAAAATAAAAAACATAGGTCCTGTCATCATTAAGCCATAATACATCGTCAAGAGTACTTAAAGGAATAGTTCAGCCACAAATTAAAGATTTACACCATTTACTCACCCTCAAGGTGTTCCAAACCTTAGAGTTCCTTGATACTGCTGAACACAAAACTAAATAACAGTATCCATTTACATCTTTATATATATATATATATATATATATATATATATATATATATATATAAATGAAAGTCTATAATTACTTATCTGCAGCTTTCTTCAAAGTACTTTATTTTTTGTTAAGGTGCACCTATGATACAAATGATCTTTTGGAAGCTGTTTGGAGAGGTGTGTATGCACTGTATAGTGTGTCCATAGATATACTGGAGTGATAGAAAGACAACAAATCGCTTTCTTACTTTCTTGACATTAAAATAGGATCCAAATCCTATTTTATAATAGGATCCTAATCTTATTTTGAGACCCAACGCAATGTGAGGTAGAGGTGCGGTTTCTCTAAACACCAAATTGATTGACAGTCGCGCATTAACATGTGTCCGTATTAACGCATATAATCATATCAACAAGACAGGACATGCAGAAATCTAATGGGATTGAAAGATCTGTTCAGCTTTCTGTGGTCATCATCATCAAATCAAGAATGGGTTTTACAAGTTTGAAAATGTTTTTAAAACGGTGCATGTTTGTAATGAATTACAGCAATTTTACCCTCCCCTAAGGGACATCTTCGTCTTTCTTGTCTGTCACTGTGCTGTTTACCTACACGAAGGCTACACGCATCAGTGAGCAATCTCTTTGGCTCTGACACGCTTGTGAGAATGGTGGGCAGGGAGGAACCAGGTAATTTTCATTAAAGGCATAGGCAACAGCAACAAAGTACACAAAGGTATAATATATAATGATGTTCTGAGCTGAAAATTTACAAACACATTCAGGGAACAAAAAAGACTTATTTTAAATCTTGAAAAGGGGGTAAAACAGGTGCCCTTTAAAGAAAAAGAAAAAAAAAAACTCAAACAGGTTGGTCCCTTTATCACTTTACAGTGGCTTCAAACTTCATTTAAAAACTGGCTGCAATTTAATTAATATATGCACTGCCAGTCTAAAAACACAGTGCAGTACTGTGTTGTTGATATATCATCTTCTTACTTCTTAGTAGATTCAGCAGCTTTGTTCACAATAAATGCAACAAACTCATTTCACAACAGAGTCTGGATTGCTATAAATACACATGATAAGTGCACAACATGCACCAACCATCATTCCAAACTGGGAGGGAGATAAACCAGTTCTTGCATAGAAAGGAGAAAGAAAATAGAATGTTTTTTTTTCAATAGTTTAATGCTAATTAAGTGCCTGGAGTAAGTATTTATAATCATTTTTCTTAGTTTTTCCTCATTTATGACCTTGGACCACAAAACCAGTCATAAGAGTCAATGTTTGAAATTGAGCTCCGTATATACACATCATCTTAAAGCTGATTAAATAAGCTTTCCATTGACATAAACTTTGCTAGGATAGAGCCAAAATCTGGAATTTTAAATTGATATTCAGTTGTTGTTTTTTTCCTTTACTTAAATTGATGGAACCCCACTGACTTCAATTGAATGGCTATGGTTCCATTTAAAAATCTACTTTACTATTCTGATAAAGGGGGGGGGGGGGGGGTCACATATCTTGGATGGAATTTTTCCAAAACTAAAAGTAAATATTTATGACCTAATGTTTCTCTATAGTGGCTCAGTGGTTACCACTGTTGTCTCACAGCAAGAAGAGTCCTGGGCTAAGAGGCCTTTCTGTGTGGAATTTGGATGCTCCAGCAACTAGATTAACTGAATAAACTAAATTGGCCATAGTGTATGAGTATGTGTGTGTTTCCCCAGCACTGGGGGTTTATGAGTTGGTTTACTCCAAGTGATATTTGCCTGCCATTCTCTGCAATTGTGAAAGAACAATGAAATTTTCATTTTGCACAAACCGGGTGAACAATAATGCCTCATTCACATTAGCAGTGACATTATAGCTTTATAGCTGCCTGTCACTCAAATCTGTGGCGATTGAAACCATTAGTGGGCATTCCCACCTTGAGGTTGCTTGGGTAACGTTTACGATGATATTCACAGAGACCGAATGAGTTTACATGCTGCTGAAAGTAAACATTGTTCAGAGAAAGCACTACATAGGAATGGAATCAGTGCATAAAATGCTTGATTACAAAGATGATTTTGGAAAAAAAAAAAAAAAAGTGTGTTCTCTGTCATTGTGGCTATTTATCTGCTGCAAACAAATGTTTACAGCACAGAGAATACAACCGGGCTTTGCAGAAGTTGAGAGAAGAACACGTGAGCTCTACTTTGCCTTTACGCTTGACATACCCACTTTGTCGCCAACGGTCAATGTCGCTTGTATAGTCGCCATACCTTACTACTGACAATTTGTGTTTAATTTCTGAAAATTTATAAACAAATTTGAATAAATAAAATTTTTATCTAAATAAATAAAAAAACGCAAATCAAAATCACAATATCTGTTAAAAAAATTAATAAAAATTGCAATTAGATATTTTCCCTAAATCGCATAACCCTACTAGAAACTACTGTTTGTTCGTTTCTACAGCGCCATCTGCTGTTAGAAACTAAGCTCGGAATCCACTAATAAGCATTTTGAAATTCTCCAAATGGATTTTTTACCACAGCTTTACAAAATTCAAAAACTAGAAAAAAAAGAAAAAAAAATTATATATATAATATTTACATATATATATAAATATATTAATATATATTTACACACACTGTAAAATGTCAGAAATTCATGCACATTTACATACAATAACATTATTATATATCATAAAATATAGTCTATATGACATTATCGATGTCACAATCAAATACTGTTTAAATAGTTGCTCTCCCTGAAAGAGAAACCAAATTCCACACTGGAAGAGACTGATATAAAAAAAATTTGAAAAAGTGTGCGAGCTGTCACATTAGTTAAGTGCTTTGATTACCTTACTCAGTGCTGTATTATGATAGGAATGAATGATGAACGAATGTGTCAGAGGAATGTGTCTTTTCAGGAATGAAAAGAATCAAACTAATGTTATTGTTTGATCCAGCAAGCCTGAATAACGTGTCTGAAGTGTGATGTACCAGTTTTACACCTCATGCACCGAAACAACATTAAATGATACATGCTTTCTCATTGCTCCATTAAGTATTTCTTCATCATTACAAATGATGTTGATGTCACAGTGACAAACAAATCAGATATGAAATCGATTCAACTTTTCAAAAAACACAGTGAATTTCTATGGTATGATATCATAACTCAAACTGCTACACTGATGTTAAAACAATACTACAAAAAAACAGACAAATAAATACATGAATAATAAATACATAATATGAATTTTAAAAAAAGAAAAAAACTTTTTTTTTTTTAATGAGTTATGATAAAATATTTGAAATTTTTGCCATCAAATGGAGCCTTATTATCTTTATCCCTACCGCTGCTTCTTAGTCGGTGCTGTTTCACTATAGGCTAGAGCACCCGAGAGGTGAACCCAGAGCTGAAAATACAAACAGCTGATAACAATCAGATTACCTGCAGTGGTTTCAGTCATTCACAGGTGGTTTAATGTTGGTTTTAAAAAAATCTGCCTAAATATTAAATTAGCTCAAAATGCATAAATAAATGCTTTTTTTTATTGCTGATAGAATTTTTTTCTTGGGAACTGGTACATCACAAGAAATACTGTAATCGAAACAATTTTTCTTATATTTGTGTAGCCCTAATTAATCAATTTAAAAAAAATTAATGAATGAAGTTATCGAAACACTAAGCAACAACATTGCATATTAGATTTTTTCTCATATTTTCTGAATATTTGTACAGCCCTATTAAATAAATAAAACTATTTTTAATGAATAAATGAATGAAGTTAACCAAAACACTAAACAAGAATATAGATTTTTGACCATATCTTCCAAATATTTGTGAGGCCCTAAATATAAATATAATATTTTTTTATGAATGAAAGAAGTTAAATTGAAACACTAAATATTTTCAGAGTATTTATGTGGCCCTAATAAATAAAAAAAAAAAAAACTTGAATGAATGAATAAAAGAATGAACAAATGAATAAAGTCAATCGAAACACTAAACAACAACATTACAAAATAGATTTTTTTACCATGTTTTCTAAATATTTGTGCGACCCTAATAATTAAATAAACTATTTTTTAAATGAATGAGTGAATGAATCAAGAAAGTTAATCGAAACACTAAACAAAAATAATGTATACCAGATTTCTGAATATTCATGCAGCCCTAATAAACAAATAAAAATGGAATGAATGAATTAATGAATAAATGAAGGTAAGAAATAAAGCTAATCGAAAGAATATTGTATAACAGATATGGGGCTCTATTTTGACGGCGTGTCAAAAACCCGCTTTGCGCTGTGGCGCATAGTCTAAAAGGGTTGATTTTATTTTTTTAATGAGTTATAGGTGTGTTTTGAGAATAAACCAATCAGAGTCTCATCTCCCATTCCCTTTAAGAGTCAGTTGCATCTCGACAAGTGGAAAAACTGAGCATTTCACTAGCAAGAAAACAGTGAAACAGAGCATCTGCAGCGCGAGAATGACAGATAAATTAACTTTAACTTTCGCTCTCATGGATAGGGAAACCTTGTACGCACAGACATCAATTAGCTTATAAATAATTCATTTAGTTTGTTAAGCACAAATATTAGTTTCAAAACTATTTCTAAATTCAGTTCTAATTTCCAGCAAACGAATAAATGAACAATAATAACAAAGTGTGGTGAAAAACCTGAGTTATATCCCAATACACATGCTGTGCCCCATATGGTCTAAAACCTGACAGGTGGACAAATCTAAGCTTAAAATAAAATAATATAAATACGCATATAATAAATAATACTGCTAATAATAATAATAATAACACTATACAAAAGCAAATTATCATGAATGAACTGAAAAGGCCCCCCGAGATGAAGAAGGCATTAGGCATTAAGGCAGTGGTTTTTATATTTATGTAGACTAGAAAATAATATATTTTTTAATATTTCATTCCTTTATATTTATGTCCTATATATATCCTTAAAGTTTTAATTCTTTTTCACATGTAAAGATATTTGCGTATTGCTCTACATCTTGTGTGTATTAAGCAGTGTGTAAGGGAGGCGCACAACTAACTTAATTTTAATTAAATTAATAAATAAAACAAAAAAACGAAATTAATTAAGTTAATTTCTGTTGAACTACATGAGCTCCAAGAGATTTCCGTGCAATTCAAAGAGACAAAAATAGTTGATCTATAAATTGTTCAGAATCTTTAATATTTCTTGAATATGTTGACACATTATCAGTAAAACCTTTTTAAAACCTTTTGCCTCTTTTTGTGCAACTTAAAAAACTTCCCTATTTCAATGTTTAAATATCATTTTGTATCACATAAAACCAACCAAAAAATCTCACTCAGACCTTACAAACCAAAACTTTCCTGTCTCTTACAGTAAACAACTGCCAAGAAAAAAAGAGAAGTGGGCTTTTTACATTTATGTAACGAAGAAAAAGAGGTAGCAACAGATCCTATCAACTGCAATGTGTGTGTAACAGATATCACCCAAATTATATTTTTCTTCGAAATAAAATTAAGATGAATGAAACTGATGCATGGATGAACAGCTCACAATAAGTAAATAATAAAAAAATAGGAGTAATTGTCAATTTGATGTCAACTTTATGAAAAACAAGATATAACAATTTATTATAATAAGACCTTCAAGTTAAACCCTAGCTAGCAAATTTATCAAAAGCAACTTTGCGAGTATGACTTCAGTACATGATAGAAAATTAAACAAGCACACACTGTAATACATCCAGGAACAGTGAAACTTGACTAATATAAACATTACTGGGCAATCTTTTGTCTCTTAATAACAGCGCCTACCAGTCCACAAAAGTAGAACGTAAAAGGTTAATGGGTGTAACAAACTTGGCAAGGTCTCATTCATCCCTTCGGCGGAAACTAACTGAACTGTGAGGGAACTTACAAAAGCACTTAGCAAGCGAAATCTTTCACCACATTAACAGTAGAGACGAAGCTCTCCTCTAAGGTTCAGTTAAAACATTATCTGTGGCTCCAAAAGTCCATTCATTTAGCAATTGAAGAGTAAACTTGCACTGTAAAAAATGCTGGGTGCCACACAATTCCTTCATGTAGTCCCGAAGTTAAATTAATGGTTTTTACAAATTTAAATGGATTGAACATATACCAATTCAGTTGTGCCAAAAAATACTTTAGAATTGAGTTGATTCAGCTCATTTTAAATAAGTAGTTTGATCAAGCAGCAATTTTCACAATACATGCTGCCATTAGTTTGAACAAGCAGCAATCATTATTATTATTATTATTATTATTGAGTATACTTTCAATACAAAACACAGCAACTGTACAGTAAACACCATTTAAACGTTAGGCTAAATAACATTTCCAAAAAGGGAGGGTCACCTTCACTCAAGGTCAAAAACTTCTGAAAGCAAGATCACTGACAGTCAGCTACACAAAAAAATGTAAACCAGAGTAAAAATCCACTGCCTCTCCAAATGTAGAATTAAATCAATCACCTATTACAATTTAAAGTATAACTTGTCAACTGGTTTGTGGTAAATAACTAGACAATTGAAAGAAGTTTGAGAAAGGCCCTAGCTACCAAGTTTTTCTAAAGCAACTTAATGCAGTTTGTGAGTGTGACTTCGGCTTATTAAGGAAAATTAAACAAGCACACACTGAAAAATATCTATGAACAGCATAAACAGACATGAAAGCATTAGTTAGAGTTGATTTTTCATTATGATCAACCACACCGCTCTTAAATTAAATGAATATGCCGTTTAAGATGCCCTGGACAAAGTAAGTGGCTTTGACTTCCCATTATAATGTATACAGTACACTTTAAAGAGACAGTTCACCCAAAAATGAAAATTCGGTCATCACTCACTCACCCTTCACCTGGTCCAAACCTGTTTGGCTTTCTTTTGAACTCAAGTTAATATATTTTGAGGACAGCAGGAAACATGTAACCATTGACTTCCATAATATTTGTTTTTAATACTAAATAAGTCAATGATTATCGGTTTTCACCTTTCTATGCGAAAAAAGAAACTAGTAAAAGTTTTAAAACCACATGAGTAAACAGTGAGTTAATTTTCAATATTTGGGTGAACTATCACGTTGTGTCACTTCAGATAACTAATTACAGCAACAGGAAAGAATGGCCAACACAGGAAGACAGCTTTTGTCGACACAGAGATCACTGCACAACATACACAGAATGTCTTTCATTTTAAAATACAAAAGGTTTCAGGAAGAACATTTTAACACCAACCAAACCATTCAACTATACATTAAGGTACTATACACATTAAACGTTCCTGACACAAGCCAATAAATGAACAATAAAAATAGTTCTTCAATATAACTGCTGTGAAAACCCAGTGTTAAACCATCCTTTTTAGGAGTGCAGCAAAAATTATGATAACTGAAGCAGATCTACTATGTAGCCTACTTAATGTAGAGTCTAAAAACAGAAAGGATGGTAAATAAATGTGTTAAGGTAAAGCTGGTCCTATATTCACACATTCAGACTTTCTCCTTAATAATTTCTTTTGAGGAAAATATTATTTGCAAATTCCAAATATCGAAAGCATAGCAGCAAAGCACTATTAAAAGTACAACATTGTTCACAGTCAAATAGACAGAGGTAATGTTGTTTTGAAATCATACTAGCATGTGATTCCAGTACCATGGTAAACAATATAGGGAGCATTGCCACTAATTTAATCAGTACAAAAATGTAAAACTACTTTTACCTCAATAATAAATGTTTGGCTACATGATCCCTTTCTAGTACCTTTAGTCTTCTCTTAATCGTCAACCATCCTCTCATTTTGTATACGTTTGTTGGTGTATCAAATGTACATCATGCAATTTCCTTTATTTGTAAACATTACAAAACATACAGCTTCCATTTACAAAGTCATAGGATACTTATTATGCTTTGGCAATACAAATGTAGTTTTGTAGAAAAAGAACTATGGAAAGACTCACCAAGAAAAAAAATGAGTGCTCGTGCTCTGTCAGAAATTCTTTCAAACGGTTTTGGCACCTTCAGATTCCGACTACCAGGACACACCTGAACAAAAGACAGGAAACGCACGCGATGAGCGTTCAACCAATCGCAGCCTTTTAGGGGCGGGGCCAACAACAGTATAACGTTATTCCTTCATGTCACTTTTCTGATCAAAACCACGTGTGTACATTTTTAATTGCGTAAATTTTACAGTCATCAAACCCAATAAACGACTTTAAAGTCTAACTATTCATCACATAAAACAACGATTTGATTTTCTAAACTATTCACAGCACATTTCTATGTAAGCTACTTTATCTTTTCGAGACGCACCGACCTGTAAAAATGATGCAGCGGGGCTCCTCTGAGCTCTTCAGGTGGGAATGATGTTCTCTCGTCCTGCCCTTCTCCCGAAAACCGACTGTACTTTCGTGTTTCCCCTCAGGTGTTTTGTAGGCTTAACCCAGCCCTCTGAAACAAAGAGTAGGCGCAGGCTGTGTCTCCAAACAAACTGACATGCTTACTTTTTGTATTTGTTTCACATGGTAGGGGCAGTGGGTGTGCCGCTCGTTCTAAGTAGGCAGCACTACGTTTTGAGACACAGCCAGATGACGAGACATCCAGGTAAGCCACTGCTCATTGGACGTGCCTTTTAACCATTTTATGAACGAAAAAACGAAAGAAGTATATAGGTGTATTTATATTGTAATTTTATAGGAACAGTTCACTCAAATATATATTTACTATTTGCCTCAACATCAAATTGCCTCAGTTTCAAAACTATGAGTTTACTTTTTCTGTTGAACAGTTTTTTAATGTTAGAAATCTGTAACCATTGACTTTTTAACATGAAAAACAAATACAATGGAAGTAAACGGTTAAAGGTTTTACAGGTTTTTACGAAAAGTTCAAATAAGTTTGTCTATCTATCTTTCTATCTATCTATCTATCTATCTATCTATCTATCTATCTATCTATCTATCTATCTATCTATCTATCTATCTATCTGTCTGTCTGTCTGTCTGTCTGTCTGTCTCTGTCTGTCTGTCTGTCTGTCCGTCCGTCCGTCCGTCCGTCCGTCCGTCCGTCCATCCACCTACCTACCTACCTACCTACCTAATTACCTACCTGCATACCTACCAAATGAGTTTGATATTGAAGTAAATGATAGTTGATAGTGAATGATTTTTTTGACCAATGAACTAAGAACCAAGTCTTCCGTATTGGAAATCATGTTTCCAGAACAAAAAAACAATATTCAACCCCAAATATGAAACAATATGCTGCGTTGTTTTATTGTTTTTTTTTTCTTTCTTGTAAAATAGATATTTCTATGGGCAATATGTAATATTATGAAACTGTGGTGGGTTGCAAATTTAATGTAATAGTTTAGTTATTTTCACTGTAATTATACTGACTTGTGTAATATTGCATTCAATTACCACTCTAAAATAATTCTGTTATATGACAGCTCAACAACACCAGAGGGCAAACTCACCATTTCCCAAGCCTCAGAGTCGTGTTTAAAGAGTGAATGTGTAAGTTCTACTGAAACTCGTTTCTAATAGTCTGGGTTTTTGTCCTCGGCAGTTCTGTAGAGAACAGCAGCAACATATTTAGCACATTTTTTTGTATTACAGTTTTTCTCCATTCGTTTGGCTCATTTCTCGAAACAGGAATTACATTCTCAAAATTTTAAGATCATCTGGCAAAACAGTGTTGCAGTTAAGCACAACACTATAGCTCACTTGCAAAAGCTCATATCTCTCCAAAAACAATTAATGCATCAAAAATAAATTCCTTTCCCTTTCCCTTTCCTTTATAAAAAGTCAGTGCCACATAAATGGCAAATATCCTTCTCAATTGCTTTGGCTCATTTCTTGAAACTGACCGGACATTCTCAACACTCTTGGTGCTTTTGCCAAAATAATGTGAATGGTTCGACACAACACCATGGTTCACCTGCAACAGCTCATACCTTTCCCAAAACAGTTCACTCATGTGTCAAAACTAAATTTCCTTCTCATTTAAACAGTCAGTGCCCCCAAAATGCTTCGTCCCTTTGGCAGTGTGTAAGCACTGCAAGTCAAAATGTTTAGATGTTTTGTCATTATGACAAAGGACCACTAAAATATCCCTCATGTCCACCTTACAGTCTTGGCACAGTCCTTCATTGGCAATGGTTACTGTACGGTTTTTGTCTAGCTAACAGAATACATTTTTATATAAAACTGAAAAAAAAAGAAATAGGATTTTAGGGTAAGAGTATAGCCTCCAAGGTTTGACGTCACACATTGCAATCATACTGCCAAAGAAATGGTTACTCCTTTTTTTATTGTAATGATCAACCACACACAAAGTAACTTCCACATATCAGAGCAAAAAGAAACTGTATACAGCATTATAAACTGTAATATAAACACACAAACAAAAGCTAGAATGCTATAAATAAAGCTGGAGTTTCATAACAGTTCTTCACTGCCTTCCGTCCTCACCCTCCTGACCATCCAAACGCTGCAGTCTATGTGGCCACAGATTCTCGTCCACATCACAGCGTATATTCTCCCTTGCGATGCAACAAGGAAAGAAACGCTGTGGATGTCGCAACCATCCCCTATAATGATCAAATGTTCCAAGGATTCACCTACTGTATGGTATTCATGATATTATGGTCTTGACTAATTTTGACAATTGAACAGACTATTGTGCATGTAATGACACACAATGAAATGACGCTGACACATTTTGAAGAGAAAGACCATTAGACTGATAATTAACAATCAGTTTAGATCAACAAGATCTATTCACTTGGAAATTGTGCTAAATGTAGGCTATCTGTACTTAATCATTTGCAAAGATGTACTTAGACATTTGCAATTTGATGAAATGAATGGGAAGTTCGATTCTGTTGTGAACAATTGCAAAGTGGTTTGGAGGTTTGTCCATGTTGTTTTGAGAATGTAACTTCTGTTTAAAGAAATGAGTCAAACCAATGGAGAAAAACTGTAATAGAAGAAAGAAACTCAAACAGGTTAGGTACGAATGAATAATGTGCAAATGATGACACATTTTCGGGTTTTGGGTTAACTATCCATTTATTATTGTCTGTCTATTATTAATTTCCATTCATCCATCTTTTCATCCATCCATTCATCCATCCATCCATCAGTCCGTCCATCTGTCTGTCTGTCTGTCTGTCTGTCTGTCTGTCTGTCTATCTATCTATCTATGTATCTATCATCTATCTGTTATATCAGTTTGCTCAGTCAGTTGTTTCTCTCTGTTTGTTCTGTATCTGTTCTGTCCATCACTCCATTTATTAAGGCACCTATAGGCACATTCTTGAAAAGTTTTGTTCTTACTAAAAGCTGTAAAAGAAATGAAAATGAAAATGAAAGAGAAAGAAAACCCAAAAACGACACTACAGCTGCGGAAACACTGACCGTTCACAATTCCATTAATAAATTGTGTCAATCAGTTATTCAGCACCAAATGAAAGTTTGAAGAAATTAGAATTTTGAAGAATGTTGCAATGGCTTCCATAGTGTATAGTCGTTTCGCTTGTGCAAGAAATTACGAGAAGCATCCTCAAATGTAAGACAAGTGCAGCACAGATAAGACACTAGAAGTGATGTCAGGGAAATAGCTGAAATAGTTGAACAGGATTACACAGTAATCAGACATCATTCAGAAGCCTGCTTAACAAAAAGCAACAATATACAGAATGCTTGAAAAAGGATCAAATTTTTTGGCTGAAACAAATATGGATTTTATATATTATATTTACATGTTTTAAAGAAATATTTGTTTAGTATATCTTCATTGCTGATGTTGCAGAATCTGCAAATTTCAAGGCTGAAATATATTAAAGGACTATATATTAATTAGATGCTCAATAACAGGCATTTATTTGAAAAATATATTTTTACACTTTATAAATTTCTTCTGGGACTACTGAGATGATGATGATGAGTAAATAAAATGTATAATTTAACAATTTAATAAATACCTTATGTAATAAATGAGTATACACTTTATAGCTTTAAACAGGTTTTTGACTGATTCCTAATTTAATTTCCTACATTTGTGTTTTTCTTATGACCCAACAAATGGGTTAAATAGCATAATTAGATTTAATGGAAAATGATTTGCCCAAGGTTGAGTTTGTCCACATCTGACCCAACTTGCATTTTTTGTGCTTATTTTCTAGTCGTTACTGATAGTAATTATAATTTCATTGGTATACTTATTAGTGTTTTTATTTCATTTATTTTTCTGAGTCCTGTTTAGGCTATTTTCGTTTACAAAAAAAAAAAAAAAAAATTGTGTGATTATATTTAAATTTACAAAAATTTGGACACAAATTTAGTAGCTCAAGTTAGTTACTGTAGTACTATGAACACTTTCTCTGTAGCAAGGTTGGTAAAGTTGTCACCCTGAGGCTCTCTCAGTTTTGCGAACCATACACTTCCATCTAGTGGTTACTAATAGCAATTACACTTGTTTAAAGCTTTCTGAATGTTACTGTAACTGTCTAATTTCCCTTATTATTCAGTGTTAGGTTTAAACTGTTTTTTTTTTTTTCATTCATTAACAGCATTTTCATATGTCATCTAATTTGGATTCATATTTTCTCTGCAATAAGTTTGATAGTATGTCAAATTAATTATAGATATTAAATAGCAAACCTTTTAAATATATATTTTTTATGTTTTTTTACTTATTAACTTTTCAGAACAATGTTAAAGAGTTACAAAGTTTGTGAAAAATATGTGTAACAAACTTTAGTTAACATCAACAAACAAAGAGCAATACTTTTACAGCATTTACAGGTAAAGCAGAAGTATTTTTTCATTGTTTACTCAAACTAATAGTTAAAGGAATAGTTTGTCCATAAATGTAAATTCTGTCATCATTAACTCATCCAGTTTAGAATTTGAAATTGTTGAACACAAAGGAAGAATGTTGGAAACCTGTAACTATTCACTTCTATATTTGTATTTTCCAGAAGTCAATGGTTACAGGTTTTCAGCATTTTTCAAAATATCTTCATTTGTGTTCAACAGAACAGAAAAAAACAACTACTCTGTCTGGTTTGGAACAACGAGTGAGTTAATTATAGCATATTATTTTAAACAGTAAAACACAATACCCTTCACTCAAAAAAACAAAACAAAAAAAAAAAACGATTTTTGTTGGTTGTTCAAGGCACTTATTTGAAATTAGCTGATTCAGCACAAATATTGTGTTTATGGGGACAACCTTGTTTAATTTTCAATCCACTTAATTATGTTTAATTATGTTACCTTAATCAATTTTGTGTTCGGATACTTTTAAAAAAATGCGTGGAACTTAATGTAATATCTACTTAATATAATTGAGGCAACAGATTACCAGCAATATTCATACATCCATTTTGTTTTGGCTTAGTCACTTTTTTAATCTGGCCAATTTATCCAGCACAACAAACATCCACACACTCATTCACACACATACACTACAGACAATTTAACTTACCCAATACACCTATACAGCATGTTTTTGGACTTGTAGGGGAAATCGGTGCACCCAGAGGGAAACCCACTTGATCATAGGGAGAAAATACAAACTCTGCACAGAAATGCCGACTGATCCAGCCGGGGTTCGAACCAGCAGCCTTATTGCTGTGAGGCAATTGTGCTCACTGCGCCACCGTGACGCCCTACAAGCAACATCATCAATTAAATTAATCAAGTATGGATTGAGTTTGAATTAATTAAATTAGCTTACTTATAATGCAATTCAGTTAGCTCGTTTAAAAATAACAGCCAACAGTCTTTAAAATATTAAGTACATTTTAAGCATTGTGATAATTGTTAAAAAAACAAAACAATGTTAATGAAAACTATTTTTAATAATGTTTTTATTTTGATTTAACAAATTTAAATAAAAATATTCTCTGTTTAAACTATTTGTTTAAAACAAGCTAAAACAACACAATTCTTGAGTTTTTTTAGACAACTTAATTGTTTTATGTTCAACCCACTTAAATTTGTAAAATCTCAACTTAATTCCTTCATGTTGTCCCAAAATAAATCGATTGTGTGGAACCCAGCATTTTTTTACTCAATGAATTTGAAACACAAGATTACAAGCAATATTTTTGTATTAAATTCAGCAAGTACGAATTGAGTTAGAATGAATTAAATTTGATCGAATTTGCGCCATCTGTTCAGCAGCATGGAGCCACAAAAAGTAGTCTATAACAATCTGATAAAAGTGTTGCATGCAGAACTGTTGCATACAATTTATTTGTGTTGAATTTAAACAAACAAATTAAATGTAATAATGTTCAACTTAATTTGTTTGTTTAAATTCAGCCCAAATAAATGGTTTACAACCACTTAACGTAAAAAAAAATGAGTAAATCCAAGGAATAATCTTTGAATAATTTTTTCAGTGGCAATACATCATCATATAATACACATTAAATAGTGTACATTCAAACAAATGGACTTTGATCATCTTCTTGAAATAGTGTGAATTCAAACAATTAACCTTTGTAAAAAAAAAGTTTTAAAAGCTCAAATCATAAACTTACAAAAGGAAATGTTTGTGATTGAATTTTGTTATTAATTTGTTATTCATTGAACCAACATTGTAAATGCTGGGTTACACACAATTCCTTCTTGTTGTCCCAACAAACAGTTATTGTTTTTACAAATTTAGGTGTATTGAAAAAGCAACAATTAAGTTGTCCCCAAAAAAACTGAAGAATTATGTTGATAGAACTTATTTTGAATAAGTAGTTTGAAAGAGCAGCAAAAAAAGCAAAGTGGTGTACAGCTGTTCCTGGGAATACTGCCATTGCATGTGCGAACATTTACCCCCACTAATATTTTTATATATTTTTCGGCTTAGTCCCTTTATTAATCAGGGGTCGCCACAGCAGAATGAACCGCCAACTTATCCAGCATATGTTTTACTGGTAGATGTCCTTCCATCCGCAACTCAACAATGGGAAACAAACTAATATTTAAAATAACTAATATCAGATATATACAGTTAAAGTCAGAATTATTTGCCCCCCCCCCCCCCATTTTTTTCCCAAGTTTAATGGAGAGATTTTATTTCTACACATTTCTAAACATAATAGTTTTAATACCTCATTTCTAATAACTGACTTATTTTAATCTTTTCCATGATGATAAATAATATTAGACAAGATGTTTTTCAAGACACTTCTATACAGCTCAAAAAGACATTTAAAGGCTTAACTAGGTTAATTAGGTTAACTAGGCATTTTAGGGTAATAAGGCAAGATATTGTATAGGGTGGGCCATTTATATGGGTACACCTTAATAAAACTTATCGGGAATTTCACAAGAAAAACAATGGTGTGCTTGGTTTTATCATAACTTTATTCTTTCATGAGTTATTTACAAGCCCCCCCCCCCCCCCCCCACATATACTAATGTGCCACAAACAGGATGTTAATATCACCAACCATTCCCATTTTATTAAGGTCTATCCATATAAATGGCCCACCCTGTATAATGATGTTCTGTGGACTATCGATAAAACAGTATAGCTTAAAGGGGCTTATAATTTTGTCCTTTAAATGGTGTTAAAACAATTAAAATTACTTTTATTCTAGCCGAAATAAAACAAATAAGACTTTCACCAGAAGAAAAAAACATTACTTGACATACTGTGAACATTTCCTTGCTCTGTTAACTTTATTTGGGTAATAATTAAATAAGAAAAAAAAAAGAATCAAAGGGGGGCTAATAATTTTGACTTCATCTGTATATAATATAACACATATCTAATATACATTTAATATCCAGTATCCATAGGCTGTCACTTGTAAAAAAAAAAAAAAAAAAAACAGCTTCTATTGTCACAGTTAAAATGCATATAATTATTCTCTAACTAATTTTACCAAAGGAATCTATGAAGTGCTACCACTTATTCTTAAGAGATTCAGATGAAAGGGTGAATCTGGAGAGATTAGCCTGAGATTGAAGTTTATCTTCATAGAAGAAGCCCAAGCGCACTGGAGTTGAGGAGGTGTGGTTTGATGTGGTGGTGCTGGGCTGGGCAGTGGGTGTGGGTTTGGCTTAAAGTAGGGCTGGACTTCACAGACTCAAGCTCCTCCTCTCACCAATGAAATCTTCCCTTTCAACTTCATACAACATGACACGCACACACAGGCACACAAAAACAGAGCAGACAAAATCAGGATATGACATCACACACAGGAAGAGAAGCCAAGTAACTTTTCAGCTTGTTTTTTTACTGTATGGGTTTTATAGAGTTGATGAGTAGGAGAGAGAAAGGATTCTCACGAGGCAGTTTGGATTTGTTTTTGTTTTTGTTTTCTTCCCCTCTTGGAGAGCACAGGAATTATTCTCAGGTTTCCCACAACATTCCAGGAGTCTACAGTGGGACTAAAGCCAGGCACTTTAGGTAGGGACCACCAATATACTTTGATACGTTTATAGCATCTGTTTGGACTGATTTTATTCTACTTTTGTTCTTTAAATGTGTGTTGATGCAGTAAGGTCAGAGCTCATGTGTCATGGGGTCTCAGGAAGAAAGTGTGATCAGACACGTCAATGTTTGGGGGACGGACAAATAACTCCTCTGTTCTTTGATTTCACACATGTTGAATGAACCAAGTTAAAGTTAACCTCTACAACTTTCTGATTTATGTTTAAATATAGTATTTAGTTATGTTGAAGTAGGAGATAAGTGATTCTTATTTTGCATGGGTATATATGGGCAAACAAAATACATTGTATGGATTAAAAATATATAGAGATTTTCTTTTATGCCAAAAAATCTTTAGCCCTAAAAAAAAGAAAAGAAAAAAAAGAAAAAAAGTTTGGATTGCATTTCATAACTCCTAAAAAAATCCTTAATTTTAAGGTTAATTTCCGGTAGCTGGGGTGCCGGGAAAAAAACGTAAAATAACGGCTGTTAAATTACAGAAATTTAAAATAAAATTACGGACATTAAATTACAGAAATTTACCATAAAATTACAGATGTTAAATTACAGAAATTTACCATAAAATTAACGATATTAAATTACAGAAATTTACCAGAAATTTGCAGATTTTAAATTACAGAAATTTACCATAAAACTATGTATATTAAATTACAGAAATTTAAATTTAAGAAAATTTCTGTAATTTAATATCTGTTATTTTACGGTATATTTCTGTAATTCAACAGCCGTTATTTTACTTATAGGGTGCCGGAAATAAATCGTAAAATTACGGATTTTTTTCACAGTGCAGATAACACTCAATGCATTTTTTTTTTTTCAACACATCATATAATTTCTAAAATATCAGCTTCTAGCAAACGGTCAGTTTACAAGTAAAAGTACCTAATACATCTACTATGAAAAATCTGAAAATATGAAGTGTGAGACCAATTTATTTGAAAAAAGATTCAAAATAAAACATTTTTGAATACTAAAATCACCTTTTTTAAGTATGCCGTAAAATATTTCAGATTCTCATTTAACATGCTTTCTTCTTATTATTATTTTTTTTACAATAAAACCAAAATCAAGTGTAGTAATGCAACAGGATGTTTGTTTGATTTATTTTTTAGTAAATCAACAATGCTGTGTGTGTAAGCCATTATTTAAAACATTCATTCTTTAAATTACTTTAACAGTCATTTAAAACAGTAAAAACATAGTCAACCATTTAATAGAGGGGCAGTCAAAGGGTTAGAATATTATTTAAAGATCCTGTCCCATGAAGATGTTTTGTTCATTTTCTACTGTAAATATATCAATACGTACACTGTAAAAAAATATTTGTTTTCATATGTGTGATTCACAAGCGTTTTCTGTTTATTAATGGTTGTGAATTGCATTATTGGGTGTTGATCTCTGCTCTGTCAACTTTTGATGTCGAAAATTCAACACTACAGTTTAACAATGTGACTTTTATTGACAATTTAGTAGTTTTAAATCATTTAATGTTAGAAATAATATATAAAGAAATAAGTCTGTAAAAAAGAAAATGTACTGGCTGTTTATTACAAGGTTTTTGTACCATAAACAACCCTGACAATATATTACTTGAAACTATTAAAAATGTTTATAAAAGTCACTTTTTCAAACTTTTCAAGGTTAAAAGTTAATGGAAAAAAAGAGCAAAGTTCCATAATGCAATTCAAAAGCATAAATAAACAGTCAAATAAAAATATAAAAACATAAATCACTAAATACTGAAAATAGCTAATTTACAGATAGTGTTTACAGTATAGTTTTTGAACAGTAATGGAAATTCTTAGGCATGTAATTTGGACAACTGTAAAGGTGAATTTCTCAATATTTCTATTTTTTAGAACAGAATTTTCAAATTTCAAAAGTTTTATCTTGACCAAATGTTATCACGTATTAACAAAATGTACATCAATGCAAGGCTTATTTATTAAGCTTTCAGATTATGTAAAAATATCCTAAAAATAAAAACAAATATGGCTGATTGTCTGGTCCAGGGTCATATATGTAAAACTTTAATTGGAAAGCGAAGTGATATATATATATACACACACAGTTGAAGTCAGAATTATTAGCCCTCCTAAATTATTAGCGCCCCTGTTTATTTTTTTCACCAATTTCTGTTTAATGGAGGGAAGATTGTTTCAGCACATTTCTAAGCATAATAGTTTTAAAAACTTATTTCTAATAACTGATTTATTTTATCTTTGTCATGATGACAGTAAATAATATTTTACTTGATATTTTTTAAGGCACTTCTATACAGCTTAAAGTGACATTTAAAGGCTTAACTAGGTTAATAAGGTGAACTAGGCAGGTTAGGGTAATTAGGCAAGTTATTGTATAACGATGATTTGTTCTGTAGATTATTGAGAAAAAAAAATTTGCTTAAAGGGGCTAATAATTTTGTCCCAAAAATGTTTTTTAAAAAATTAATAACTGCTTTTATTCTAGCCGAATTAAAACAAATAAGACTTTCTCCAGAAGAAAAAATGTTAACTGTGAAAGCTTCCTTGCTCTGTTAAAAATCATTTAGGAAATATTTTAAAAAATAAAATAAAATCAATAGGGGGCTAATAATTCTGACTTCAACTGTATATATATATATATATATATATATATATATATATATATATATATATATATATATATATATATATATATACTGTATTAAACAACGTAAGTGAATCTTAATGTATTAACTTAATCAGTTTTTCAAGTAAACTATCCCTTTAATTTATTTCTGATTGAAAAAAGAAGAAATGTACTCTTGGATGACAAGGGGTGAGTATAAATGATCTGAAAATGTTAATTTTGAAAGTGAACAAATCCTTTAATGAGATGAACAGGTTAAAAAAAGATTTAAGAGAAAAATTATTGCTTTTTGTTATAATTTATCTTAATATTTCCAAAGAGGTCAGGGAAATCTGTGAATTTATTATGTGGTTTGGGTCAGTAAGCAGCGATTCTGTGAGTACGTTTATGGAAGGAGAGAGAAACTGAGAGAGGAAAGAAAAACAAAACTTATCAAAGAGACTAGGAAAGGATGGACTCAGACACTGATACACTGCCAGGATGGTAAATGAAAACAGAGGAAGAGTTTGAGTTTTACAGCTGAAGAGACGCTCTGAAATCCCCCTCAAAAATGTTATCTCATTCTGTCCACTTCAAACAATCACAGGAAGTTATGAAAATGGTGATGCAGATTAAACAACACAATGAGAAAGCAAATGCATGAATATGAAATGAATTTGTTGTGTTTGCTTGTGTTGGTCTGTTTATAGAGTTTATGAGCAAAAGTTTGCAGTTTTGTAAAAAAAAGAAAGAAAAAATGCAATGAACCTAGTGTCAGATGTTGCAGTAAAGGCTTATGTTATAAAAAATAGAAATAAATGATGCTCTTTTTAACTTTGTTAATCAAAGCATTCTGAAAAAGCTGCAGAAAATCATTCATATTAACCAAAAAAAAAAAACATTTTTTGAACATTAAGTTAGCAAATAAGAAGTGTTTTGAAGGATTACTGGAGTACGAATGATTGCTGAAAATTCAGCTTTGTCAGCAAAGGAATAAATTTAGTTTTAAAACTTATAAAATATAAAACATGCATTCATTCATTTTCTTTTAACTTAGTCCTCTATTTATAAGGGGTTGTCACTGTAGAATGAACCGCCAACTATTCCAGCATATGTTTTATGCAGTGGATCCCCAGTGGACTGCCGCAACCCAGTACTGGGAAGCAAACACTGTCACATTCACACACACACATTTATACACTACTGCCGATTTATATCATGTGTCAATTTCTTTGGACTGTGGGGGAAACCGGAGCACCTGGAGGAAACCCACCCGAACACAGGGAGAAAAATGCAAACTCCACACAGAAATGCTAACTGGCCCAGCCGGGACTCTTCTTCAATCTTCAATCAGCAATCTTCTTGCTGTGAGGCAACAGTGCTAACCACTGAGCCACCATGTCACCAATATAAACCATCTATATTTAAGATTATAAATAGTTTTTATTAAAAAGAAATGTACCTGAACAGGATTAAAAAACTTTTGTGTGTATGTGTATGTGTGTGTGTGTGTGTGTGTGTGTGTGTGTGTGTGTGTGTGTGTGTGTGTGTGTGTGTGTTATTTCTTGGTTTCATTGTAAGAGTGTGTTTTGTGAATATTTATATCAGGCGACTTTATCTCATTGGAGGCATATAAAATTGTGAAAAAATACTCCGCCTAATAGTTGTTCTAATTCACATTTAAGTATTTTGGAAGACTTGACTTGCTTGTTTAAAACATTGTTCAGCATCTATTTAAAGAGTAATCTGATACAATATTAATTTTAATATCCAAAGATTTTTTTTCTTCAACTTTATTTAAAACAATTAAATATGTAAACATTTATACTCCTGTACATAAGGAATATCATTTATTCATATATTCATCCAAATTGTCAAAATTATTTTTATTTACATTTTGTTAGTTTTTTAAATAAATAAAAGCTATTAAAATTGGTGTCATATTGAGGACTGACAAAAAAAAATCTTGGCACGTTCCTTTAAAAGAGTAAATAGTTAAAGTTACTACTCACAAATAGTAACTAGCTTACATTAGTATTAGTATTAAGTAATTAAAAAATAGGGAAAAGTAATGCTTATATTTCCAGTTTGTTAAAGCTACTTGTTGGATTTGCAATCGTTCTGACTCTTGGTCATTGATGTGGGTGACTGACTGTGCGTGTGCTTGTGTCCTCAGCACTCAACACACAACCCCATGCCATAAAAAAAGAGGTCCTACTGAGAAAGACGCTCCTTGCATGAAAACCGCTTAACGGTTCTTAATTATTGTAATGCGCATTTTATTGTCAGTTATAGCAACGATGTTGGGAAAAAGTAATTTGTTTAATAAATTGTTTTAATTTTTATTAATTGTATTAATTTTTGGTGTCTGAATTAATTTGTTACTGGAAAAAAAGTCGCCGTTAGTACACTGTAAACAAAATTAAATTACAGAAATTTACTGTAAAATAACAGAGGTTGAATCACAAAAAATTACCAGAAATTTAAATAAAAGTTAATTTCTGTAATTTAATATCCATTGTTTTACAGTAATTTTTTAATTTTTTTTAAATAAATTTTTGTAATTCACCGGCCGGAAATAAACCATAAAATTACAGATTTTTTTACAGTGTAACCTTAAGTCATTTACTTTTCCGTTATTCCTATCACTGGTCCTCATTCACATAGTTAATACAGATTCAAGTACAAATTTGCACACGTACATATGTGCGCACACACGCAGATATAGAAAAACACACATCCTTAACATCACGTCCAAATCTGAAAATTTAAATGTACATTTTTGTAAGTATTTTTGTATTGTCTATATATTTTAGATATACAATCAAACCAAAAATGATTCAAACACATCAACATTTTTCAAAGTATCAAAGTTTATTTGAAATAGTTTCGAATATGGTAATAAAATATGACAAGAACTTTTTTCAGTTAAATCGTGTCGGAACAAATGGAGCAATGGATAATCAATCCCGCCAAAATCTAACATATTATATTATGAAAATATTTTCACAACTATCAGAACTTTGTTACTTCATTCTGATCCTGAGGATCAGTCTCTAGTCTCTGCTGTCATCCAGATTTGATCAAACCTGAACTTCAGTATTTTATCAGACTCACTTTATCAGCTCCTTTACTTCATGCAGGAGGATGGTTTAATCCACTGTATGAAGGATTTTTGGGTGAAATATTTATTTTTGACTCAGTTTACTCTATTTTGCTAACTTTATTCCACATTCTCTCATGCATAAATGATACACTACATTATCCTCACCCATTAGTAAAAAAAAACAATCAAAAAATGTCTTTGGTGTCTGAATAATTGTTGGTTTGACTTTAAAGATAGGTTAAAGAAATGTAATGATCTGTATTCTGAGGTATTGTTTTTCTGCTCTTTAGCTGTTTCTCTGTTGGACGGGACAAGAGCCCAGGGAATCATAATAGTAAAAAGTCAGAGCGATCCGGATCCTGAGCGGATCGGAATCCTCCATCGCCCTGCTCAGCTCAGCGATGGCTCTATGCTTGGGTCAGGTGTTCAGCAAAGACAAGACGTTTCGGCCTCGAAAGCGATTCGAACCTGGGACCCAACGTTTCGAGCTATACAAAAGAGCCCAGGCGTCTCTGAAATCAGGCCTGGACCTGAGAAAAGTGGTGCAGCTGCCAGAAGGAGAGAGCATTAATGACTGGATCGCTGTACATGTTGTGGATTTCTTCAATCGGATCAACCTAATCTACGGGACAGTGAGCGAGTTCTGCACTGAGAAGAGCTGTCCCATCATGTCTGGAGGACCACGTTATGAATACAGGTGGCAGGATGGGGAACAATACAAGAGGCCCACCAAACTGCCTGCTCTAATATACATGAACCTCCTGATGAACTGGATCGAGTCGCTTATCAACAATGAGGACATCTTTCCTACACGAGTAGGTGTGTGACATCAAGAATGGTTTCCAGATTTGCTGCTATGGAGGGATATAGTGTAGAATGTCAATGATACAATGATGTCATTCATATCAGTGTTATGATGTTTACAGAGGGATAGAGCATGATGTACTCTCAAATACACAGATGCAAAATAATCTTATTTCAGTTATCAAAAATAATTTCACAAATTAGTAGATTTCTTCTTTAATCTCTTCAACTTAATTGGTAGAAAGGTTTATTTTAGACAGGAGTGAGTATATGAAAATACAATCTCAATTCCCGCATAAACAGATGACCTTTTTAAGTATACCAGCATCCTTTTGCTCTAGACAAATCACAGTCAGAGCTGAGCTATATGACACAATGCATAAACATGCATTTATATTCAGCCGTTTACATGTGTTCGTTGCCTCATTACAAACATACACAGCACATTTCACAATATACATGTTAAAAGAAACCTTTAGGATGGCATTGAATAAATTTGTAAGCAGTATATTGCACATTTTAAAATAAAATTAAATATATTGAGTAAAATTTACTCAGCAGCAGAGTTAAGCAGAGTTAATAAGCAGAACAAACTGCCATGTTTAACTATCATCATCGCGTATTAGACTATTATGAACTCGAAATGGAGGAATTACTCTCTAACAGAGGCTACATGTGCTGCTAAAGATTAAAGATGCAGATGAGAGGTTTGCACTGACTGTGGGCTATAAGTTTCGTCTTGTTTTTGAACCCAAATAGGGACTAAATGTATGCTGTGTGTAATTTTTTCTGTGATTGGTAACATATCAGAGACTGTAAGGGTCTGTATGTGTGTTCATATCAAGTGTGCCGCAAGCCTTCATTTGAGTGAAGGTCTCGGCCGTTAGATCGCCCCCTGGGGGCTGGCTGCAGTACAAATTATAAAGCCCGCCTCCTCCGTGTTAATGAAGGAGACTTGAGCCCAAATAAAAAAAATTATTACACTTGCAATAAAATGTCCCGAAAGATGGTTCTGGTCGATTAAGGCACTGATTATTGTGCTGAAATAGTTGCAGATCTTCATTTTTGTAAACAGTTTGTTTTTAGCAGTAATTTAATGCTGTGCGTGTCATCGTGATTGACAGCTGTGATTGACAGTTTCTCAAAACAGCGCGTCTGAGCTTCGGCAGGAGACTGAAGTGTTATTATTTGATTTCTGTGTTCAGCAGTAAACTATAGTTTCTGACATACATGATCCTGGTGGAACACTGTTTATTCGCTAAGGTCAGGGCTTTTTTTGGGCTTTATTAGTTTGCTGAGCCACGCCTAACCACCCATATAGCAAAATACACTCGGGCCAGTTCCGGCTAGATTCTCGCCTGCCGGAGACTTACCCCTCAGAGCTCAGACTGACTACCTCTGCTGGACCTACTCCGGATGCCTGGACTCACTGCCCGATTCCAGCCCGAGTCAATCGAGCCAGATGTGGTGGCCGAGCAAGCCGGAATCAGCTTGCGACGCCGCGAGTAGGTTATGCGTTGCGGCCCGGAGCTGGCGCGATTGAATATATAAAACCCTCATATTTGTTAACGTTATTACATCCATTTGTGTTGATATGACAGCAAACGCATGCTGAGAAGTTCGGGGGGTGTGGTTGATTTTACATAAAGCGTTTGGTTGGAAGCTCGACTCGCATCATTTTCGCGGCTCCTCCTCTGGCTCCATCAGACAGTCCTTCTGCGCATGTCAAGGCTCCAATTTCAGCAGTCTTTTGCGACAGTTTGTGCCCGTCAAGCAGGCGTTTTGCCCTTAAGGTGTTCAATGGGAAAAGGGGCTGTAGCGTCGTCCATATTTTTTACAGTCTTTGGCAGAAACAGAAGAGAAGCAGCAGCAGCAGCTTCACTCATTGCTTACCTGTTTGGCTTTATTTCTGTCAGATGTTTACAAAAGTCCATATGAGATTTATTGAGAAATAACTGTTTTAGTTATTTACATTTTACAAAATAACATCAAAAAGAAAATGGATTTTTTTACTGATTTGACCATTGACTAATTCACCACGGAACAATTATCCAGAGCACAATTGCTGTCTTAATACAATATTTGCCATCATACACTATTTGGCAAACAAGGAGAAACTACCATTAGAAATAGAATCCAAGTAAAGCAATACTGTTCTCCTCAATGGTGACAGCTTAAAACACTAAAAGCTGTGTTTTTTTATTGTTGTTGTAAAAAATTACTTATAATTAAAATTCTTTAAATTATCACTATATGGATTTTTATAGAAGTGTGGCGGAAATAAGGCCAAACAGGTTGTTAACAAATAAAGCTGTTGTTTGTGCAGTTGCTTAATGATCCTCTGCTGAAATTTTTCTCTGTTTCTGTATATTAACAACAGGTGTTCATCATCAGTGTTTAATCAACACTTAATCAATCCCTTCATTGTCTCATTAACTTTAACTCTGCTACTGAGTAAATTTTACTCAATTTAGAGAGGGACCAAATATACTGAACTATAAGTAAATTTTACTTTTTTTTTTTTTTTTACTAATTTTGCTGTGTACCTTGTGGATGCTGTTCTCTCATTAGCTGTAGGTAATCGCCTGTTATTTTCAATCAGAACACGTTGCACACGGCATATCTCAGACAGGTCCAGATATTAAGCAACCCAAATCTCACAGGTGTCAGCGACTTATCGCCGATTCTCTCAGATCGCGTCTTTGATGGTTTACACTGTGATTGATTCTCACATGAACAAGCACCGATTTGCCTGTGATTTCAGCATTTGTCTGCGATTTCTCAAAATCGGGGGTAAAATCATGCAGTCTGGACTCTGCATTAAGTTCTGTCCAGTTTTCTAAGAGTCCCAGTTACACACTGTAAAAAACCCTGTAATTTTATCGTTAATTTCCAGCAGCTGGGGTGCCTGAAAAAGCCCGGAAAATAACGGCCGTTGAATTACAAATATTTACCGTAAAATAACATATTAATTTAAAGAAATTTTCCAGAAATCAAAATTTAAGGAAATTTCTGTAATGTAATATCCGTTATTTTACAGTATGTTTCTGTAATTTAACGGACGTTTTTTGTTTTTTACAGTGTAGTAAATATACAAACTTAAACTTCAAAAATGGGTGGGGGTGTGATCACTGTTGTAATCTCGTTAAGAAACATTGTATCCAATCAAACTGCTGTGGCCATGCAATTGTGTGGATTGTCAGAGTCTGTGTTTTGTTCTGAATGACCAGTTTTTTTTTACACTGACTGACTAACTCTAATTTTTCAGCCATGCCTAGTAAAGTATATCCAGATTTTCATTCTATGCCTCCTTTAATGTTTTATTTAGTAAGTCTAATATAAAATCTTAAATGTTTTAGTAAAAAAATGTGAAATAGTTTTAAATATTTGCTAATCAAAGTAATTTAGTGCAATCAATATGCAGGCAAAAAATGAATAAATTTAAAAAGTACCTTAAACGATCACATTATTTGTTATGACGAAAAAAATTTATGAACATTTTTAATGAATAGTATGTGTATACACACAAATTACAGGGGGAAAAATGGAATTATGTTATACTTTATGGCTACACAACATTATATTTTTGTCATAATCCAATATGATTACAAAGAGATTATTTACTACAACTTGGCACATTTGTTATAAACTGGATATTTTCAAATTCAGTCAATTAAATACATTTTTTATTTCCTTTTTACAAGAAATAGCTTTTAATAGCTTACCCTATTAATAAACGAGCAAAGAAAGCAAATGGAAGGAAGTAGTACAAAAATAGTTACATATAAAAATGAGAAACTACACAGTTAAGATTCTCAGCAATTGCTATACAGTTTGCAGGCCAGGGAATGCTAGACATACTTCTGTCTGAGAAATGTGACTGAATAGTGTTACCGAAGCCATACTTAAGCTTTGCCAACAATTCATACTTCCACAGGCTGAACTATTTGCTGAAACTCTTGAGACTTATTCTCAGTAGCCATTCTCTCTATAAACGTCATAAACATTTTCTCATGAAAGAAAATCACCAGTATCTAGTTAACTATTAGTTTTCACAAATGTAAATGGATTGAATATAAAACAATAAGTTGTCCCTCCAAAAAAACTCAGGAGTTGTGTTGTTTCAACTCATATTAAATACGTAGTTGGAACAAACAGCAAATGTCCTTTTTTAAGTGTTCTATGATTTAAAAATGTGTACTAGCATTATGTGATATAAGAATGACTCTGGTATTTTTTTGTTTTTGTTTTTAGGAGTCCCTTTTCCAAAGAACTTTCAGCAGGTGTGCAAGAAGATTTTAAGTCGCTTGTTTCGGGTGTTTGTGCACGTGTACATCCATCACTTTGACATGATCTGCAGTATAGGAGCTGAGGCTCACATCAACACCTGTTACAAACACTACTACTACTTCATCTCGGAGTTCAGCCTCATTGACCACTCTGAGCTGGTGCCGCTGGTGAGAGAGCTGTGCTTTATTACTGTTATAAAGAAGAATGGAGTGCCGATTATTATTGCTACACCAAGTGGTTTCCCTGCCCCTCTCTCTCCTCTACTCTTTAAAACGAGCTGAGGATCTGAATCAGGTGTCTTAAACAAAGAAGAAAATACAGAATATGCAGGGGTGAGGGGTTGTGGGGGGCCAAGGACTGGAGTTGGGAACCAGTATAACACTGAAAATGACAAATAGTGATATAAAAGATAGAAATAAGTACACTGTAAAAAAAGAATTAAGTTAATCATGTTCTAAATTAATTTCATAATGTACGCAAACTGTTTTAAGTCAGTTTAATATGCATTAAAGACTTATTTGATTCAGTTTAAAAATTTAAGACAACCAGTACTTTTTACAAAATAGAGTTTACGTACTACTTAGATTAACCTGCAAGTTTTTTATGATTAAAACAGTGGAGATCAATAGTAGAGAATGATTGGGAACACTTGATTTTTTTCAGAAATAATGTAATTCTCGTTGTTCAGAATTTGAAGCAGTTATAATTATAGCTAATTCATGCTGTAGTACAAGGCACTTAACTAAACAAATTATCAACACTACCTGACAAAAGTCTTGTCATCTTTCCAAGTTTTAGGAATAACAAACAATAACTTGACTTTAAGTTGATCATTTGGTATCAGAAATGGCTTATATGAAAGGCAAAGGCCTCTACATTACGCTTATTTTCCCAAAATAAAATATGATCATGCCTTGATTTTTAATTGTTTAATTAGAACAGTAAGGTCTGCTTTAGAGTTTTAAGTTTTGCTTTAACAAAAGTCATTTAACAGAAATAATGTACAATATAGAATATAAAGTCATGGTACAGAGGAAGGACTGAATCCATACATCTCTGCAATGACTCAAATAACTTATTAATAAAGTCATCTGGAATGGCAAAGAAAGCATTATTGCTGGACTCTCAGAGTTTATAAAGATTCTCTGGAATTATCTTCAATGCCTCCTCCATCTTACCCTAGACATACTTAATCATTTCTTGATCTGGTGACTGGGCTGGCCAATCCTGGAGCACCTTGACCTTCTTTGTTTTCAGGAACTTTGATGCGGAGCTGAAGTAAGAGAAGGTGCGCTATCCTGCTAAAGAATTTCCCTCTCCTGTGGTTTTTTTAACATAGTGGGCAGCAAAATTATTTCGATACCTCAGGCTGTTGATGTTACCATCTACTCTGCAGATCTTTCACATGCCGCCATACAGAATGTAACCCCAAACCATGATTTTTCCTTCACCAAACTTGACAGGTTTCTGTGAGAATCTTGGGTCCATGCAGGTTCCAATAGGTCTTCTGCAGTATTTGTGATGATTGGGATGCACTTCAACAGATGATTCATCAGAAAAATCTACCTTCTGCCATTTTTCCAAATGATCAACTAGAAGTCAAGTTATTATTTGTAGCTCTAACAACTAAGATTGATGACAATACTTTTGTCAGGTAGTGTAAACATAGTGGAAAATACAGGAAGAATATTTACATCTAAAATAATGAACATAATTGAAAATCAACATAATTTTCCCCATCACATTCAAATAAATGAAACTAGCTAAAGTGAACATTGGACCAGTCCTCTGTCCACACCACATGCTCCTTAACAAAAGTGAATCAAGCTATCCTTAGTTTCTTTCTGCTAATGAAAGGATTTGTCACTTTATATCTCAGTTAAATTCTCTAAAATGCTGAGACTATATTTATATTCTATCCACTTGTGTTTATGTTCACTTGGACTGCCAAATGAAAATGCTTAATGGAACACCAAGACGAGCTTACATTACTGAAAATGTGCATTAAAATCATATGTGACTGTGTAGAATAATAAAAAATGCCCTTTAACTATGATGGAAACACCACCAAAAATGTAATGTGATTTTGCTTAAATGGAACATCTCATAACACCTTTAATGGACAAACCAGTGGACTGACCACATTGCACAACATCTGAAATATTGATTTGGTCAAATCCCTCAATCCAAAGTCCATCATCAAAATTATTTGGTTTTCCCGAAGAGCGGTCTCACAGCTTCAAAAGCCAGCTATGACTGCGTTCAATGCATTTTAATTTATTATATAAGTAAAAAGCCTCACAGTGGCTTCTTCTACAGACACAAATGATATTTTTGACATTTGATGACAGTATATATATTCCAGTATTGTGCATAAATTTAATTTAGAATCATAATGTTTGCTGAGATTTTTTTTATATATTATCATTTTTGTTGTGCTGTGCTTCATAATATATACAACTCATGAAATTTGACTAATAACTGCTTTTTACATCAGTTTGGATGACTTCAAATAAAACAGTGACCTTGAAATGTAGGTTCTTAATTTTCTTAATTTTGATCTCCATTGTAGATGTTGACAGCACATTGCAAATGTGATATGTTTGTCCTAATAATTGAGTTTTTTTTTTGTCTGTCTTCACAGAAAGAAATGACTGAGAAGATCTGCCACTGAAAGATGCAGAGAAGATTGGATATGCATCCAAAAGCACAAAACTTTAAACATTAACAATAATCGACTTGAGCTCCTTAATATCAGGGAGGACCAGAGACTCACAAATGAGCTAAAATTCAACGTTTACTGAAACGGTGTGGTGTTCAACATGTATTCTCGATGGAGTATACTATATATCTCAAAGTCTGCAGTGTTTATATGAAACGATGCATTAATTGCTTAGTATTTTACATACATTTCCAAACATTTCACAATGTGACTTTAAAGATACTTTAAAAATGAGCCCTGAGGGAATCTAGTCTTGAAAAGGCATGTCTGAAATTTTTCCTAGGTTTGAGATGTTACATGTTTGCTCTGTTGTGTCCTTTCATAGGGCAAAAGCCTTTGCCATAATTTTTATTTAAGCAGGGCATGTGCAGTAAGAAACAGTTGTGATAGCTAGTTTTTGATGTTGAATAGTACTCCACAGTATTATTCTTTTTCAGACATATTGTCTATTGTATTTTTTTGCATGCAACTTTAAAATATAAACATTTGAAATAACTGTTCTTTTTTGTTTTTATGAAATTGGATGAAAAAAACAAGCCAACATTTTTTACATAATGATAGTCTGACGATCACATTCTGACAAGCTTTAAACTTTAGGCCTTGTTTGATAGCATTAATATTTATTTCACTCAAAGTATATCAGGGGTATCATGTCTTGTCCCTGGAGGACCCTGCAAAGTTTATCGCCTCATACTCTAATTAAACACACCTGAATAAGCTTATAAAAGTCTTAAGCTGCGGTCACACTGGACATTTCTTCTCATAGACTTCCATTCATATGCAGGCAAATGCGTCAGACTGGAAACGCAAGGTCGTGCATCAAATTTCACTGTTCACTGCATTGTAAAGTTCAAGCTCTGTAAACTCTGACCTGCGAAATCGCATGATATGACTGCATGAGACTAAAGCTGCGGTCACACTAGAGTTTGAAAATGCAAAATTCTGTTGTGCGGCGCTGCGAAAAGGGGCAGGATTAAACAAGACAGTTAGACATAAAAAAAGCGACCGATTGCTCCATGTTTTAAATTTCTGTCCAGAGAGATCATGTTTAGATCCTTGATTGGTCTCACGCAGTCAAGCGATGCGATTTCGCAGATCAGAGTTTAACAAGCTAAAACTTTGCACCGCATCGACCTGCGAAACTTGACACACGACCTTGCGTTTCTGGTTTGACGCATTTATGTGCGTATGGATGGAAGTCAATGGGGAGAAAACTCCAGTGTGACCGCAGCTTAAGAAAAAGGCTCATCAATTAAGAAAAAGGCTCATCAAACTGGCTGTAGTGGGTCCATGGCAATGTTTGGAGAATAAGAATAATAAATTAATTCAAATTATAAAATAAAATGAATAGGAGCGACGTAGTGGCGCAGTAGGTAGTGCTGTCGCCTCACAGCAAGAATGTCGCTGGGTCGCTGGTTCGAATCTCGGCTCAGATGGTGTTTCTGTGAGGAGTTTGCATGTTCTCCCTGCGTTCACGTGGTTTTCCTCCGGGTGCTCCGGTTTTGTCCAAAGACATGCGGTACAGGTGAATTGGGTTGGCTAAATTGTCCATTGTGTATGAGTGTGTGTGTGTGTGTGTGTGTGTGTGTGTGTGTGTGGATGTTTCCCAGAGGGTTGCAGCTAGAAAGGCATCCGCTGCGTAAAAACGTGCTGGATAAGTTGGCGGTTCATTCCGCTGTGGCGACCCCAGATTAATAAAGGAACTAAGGTGACAAGAAAATGAATGAATGTATAAAATAAATAACTCAAATAATAAATTTTCTTTAATAAAAGAGTTATTTCATTTATAAACAAACAATACAATAGCATAACTGTGATATAAATATTCTTATGATTATTAAATAATTAATATGAAATTGTAAATATATACGATTTAAATAAAGCAATTTAATATGCATTTCTAATTATAACTGTATCTAATTAACGAGCTAGAAAAGAAATAATTAATTTACTGTATGCTAGCATTTATGGTTGTTAAAATACACTGTGGCCACGCATCAATATTTAAACCCCATGTGAACGTGTAATTTGTACATCAGGCCCCATTTAAACCTGGCTTGATATAATTAGAAAGACAAGCATTTGGTATAAGTAACCAAATGGACTCACTTAATGGACTCCTCTGCGTGAAAACCACTTCCTGGTAAGGCTTAAAAAAATGAAGCAGTACTAAATTAAACGAGTTGACGCTAACAAAAGCCCATCTGGGAAATTCTAACTATCCCCAGTATTTCCATACCACGTCATTCTACCGATTGCGTAACTGATGTTGCAAGGTATTAACGTTAAAATATATCGTTTTCTTCAGTGTGTGAGTCTAACAATTTATTGTCAACGGCCCTGTGACTATCCCATATAAAACGTTTAACATGAAATCTATATTTAACCTCCAGTGAAGCTTTGACAAATACAAACCTATGAATCAGACTCGTGGCATTAGCATATGAATATTCATTAGCACGTGCTTACGTTTCTTCGTAATGTCCAGTCATGGTCCAGTCACTTGGAGTCACAGTCGCGTTCCCTGATTAATATTCATGAGCCATCTCGTCACCCTAGTGTGATTCGCAAATACGCCGCAGTGTTTTCATCAGTAGGAGGGCGGTTGGCGCGTTTGGGGGTGGTGCTGTTGTGTTTCTGTGTTGTCCTCCCTCCACCTCTTCCTCCTCCTCACTGCTGCTGTTCAGCGGAGGATGGCGGAGGCAGTCACTGTCCAGCGAGACTCATTCGGCTGCAGTTTACAGGTCTGAACTTTAAGTAATTTATCCAATAAATATAACTTTATCGTTATACACAATTATACTTACCTTGAGGTCAAGTCCAGCTCGCTGCGGTTGTTTGGATGAGGTGATTAAGTGGCTTCACTAGTAAGTTAACGTTAGCTCGGTTCGCACCAGTAAACATTAACCGTCGCATAACAAACGCTTGGATTAAATTCTGAATGAGTTAACATATCTCCGTTCACATTAGCGTTATGTTTCATGTCTTTAAATGTCGGAAGTTAACGTTAGTCAAAACGCCTATTCGGTAGTATTCTGCTGACATGGTTACACTATTTTAGTTCTCTGACACTTGTAGCTTGTCTTCGTAACTTGTTTTATAG